>NC_092334.1:54212500-54512500 GCF_046630445.1 Rutidosis leptorrhynchoides
TTTCAGAATTTAGAAACTAAAACATTTTTCCTTTTTTTTTTCTTTTTTTTGTATATAGATAACGCGAAGAGATATATGATTTCAGATAAGAATAGTTATGAAAATATCTTCAGAAATATCGAGGATATTTATAATGAAGGATACGATGATATTTTAGAATTTCTAATATCGAAAGATGATAAAGAAGATTTGTCCGTAAAGGTTTAGAGTCAGGAGCAAGGTATTCGTTAATGACTTCAGCAGATACTGAATCATTTGTATTCTTTGAAGGCATATTTAGTCTTTGTGATTTGTCTACAGCCTCCTTCACGGTTTGCTCAATTCTTTTTTCAGTACCAAATTTTCTCTTTTTCTGAGCTTTGCCAACACGCTATTCTTTATCGTCAAACTTTTGACTGTTAAGGTCGTTTACAGTTTTTGCTGCTTCATCAGCTTTTTCAACATTCAGAGTATTGATTCGTAGACTGGTTGCTTTTCAGATTTTCAGAATGAAAGCTCATAATTCTAAGAGATGAATGTTATATGTATACATTTGTTGTTCTAGTACAGTTTTGAATTCAAAGTATGGCATTTGAAAGATGTAAGAATCTAAGAGTGATGTTTTCTGTTAAATCTTGGCTTGGATTCTGATTTTTCAAAATCAGAATATGTAATCAATTTTGGATGCGAATGGTTGTTTTGATTTCTAGGAAAGAATGTATATCGTTGTGAAAGTAGTGAGTATAGTTGATGATTTGCTGAATCAGAATCGAAGAATGTAACATATTAATTTTGAATTTATATATCTTTCGGATATTACCTACCCGTTAAAAGTTTCACAAGTAATATTTTGTACCAGAGAATTTTATTACAGTCTTTATGAAAATATATGTATGTATATTTTCTTCAGATGTAATACAGATTTAATGAGTTAATATCATATTAAGCTCATTTGATTTTCGACTGGATTAGACATGAATAATCTCTAAAACATTAAAGATTTCATAAATGTAATCAATACTTCGTTATTCATTTTTATTGATATTTCCTCAGTGAATCATGTTGGTGCTCATGGAACTCTTGCTAACTTCGCAAGGTACGAATGATGTTTTCTGGAAAGTTTCAAGTACATCGAAAATGAAAATGTAAAATCAAACATGTATTTGAATAATACACTTGATTTATTATGAAATGTAATCTATTAAGTCGAAGCAGAGATTATAGTTAATGATTGTTAAGTCATTAACGAAGGATGTACGTCATAGCATATTAATAACATGAACTAACCGAGTAGTTAAGATTCACACGTAATAGCTTGGTACGAAAAGATTTATTTTGATCTCAAAATTCATATATATATATATATATATAAAATATACATATAATTTCTTTAGGGGAAATGAGTTAATACTTCATAACTCGTTGATACAATATACGCGTTGTTGATTTGTGATGATGTTGGTGATTATGGAATTGGCGGAACTTGTAGTGCTACAGGTTTTGCCGGTGTTGGTGATACTGACGGTACTGTTGATGCTACTGGTAAAACAGATCTAGCTTGTAAATCGTGCACCATTCCGATCAGGGTTTTATTTCATCATTTCTATTCGCTCACTCAACTGGTTTAAAATTAGAACTAGAATAAGTAATCTCTAAAACTTTTAGAAACTACATATTCTCTGTAGAATATTTCTCCGATGAAGTTATGAATCAATACTTTATCGTTTGTTTTTGTTGTATTCCTTGGTATCTATGGTGTGTATGACGTTGTTGTTCGTGGGACATTTTGTGATGTTGGATCATGGGATGTGGATGTTATTGGTGGTGGTAATGGTACTGTTGGTGTTGATGATGGTGGTACTGTTGATGCCGGTGATGCTGCTGGTGCTTGTAATCTTCGCACCATATTCTCCAAAGCCACTACCCGAGCGCGAAGCTCGTTGACTTCTTCTACTACACCGGGATGATTGGCGGTTCGGACGAGCGGATGAATAAGATCCAGAATTTGAGATAGTATATAATCATGACAAGATACTCTGGAGATGAGAGAGAAAATGGTATTACGAACAGGTTCGCCGGTAAGTGCTTCAGGTTCTTCGCCAAGAGGGGAATGTGGTGGATGGAAGGGATCACCTTCTTCTTGTCTCCAATGACTAAGTAGGCTACGAACCCATCCCCAATTCATCCAGAATAGGTGATGGCTAATTGGTTGATCCATTCCGGTTACACTGTCTTCGGAATTCAGGTGAATATCCATATCGGAATAGCTGTCGGAGTTTAAGGAATTTGAACTAGATACGGGATCCATCTTGTATAATTAGAGAGATGATTTTTGATATGAAATAGATTATAGAATTTAGATTGGTACTCTTCAATACATAATTTACATATGTATATATAATACTAAAATTCCATAAATCACGGAGGAATTTTTGGAAGATGTCAAGCAAAGTTTACAGTAATAGATATGCTAAGATATGAATTCGTCTGTACACTATGTATGAAATAAATGCAGGAAATGTGTCTAGACTTAAGAATGATAAGCATGTAATTTCTGACAAGAAATGATAAGTAAAACTCGGTAAAAATAGATACGGTCATAGTCCAGACTCACTAATGCATCCTAACAATTACCAGTTAAACACACTAATGCAAATTCTGGTTCCCTATGACCTCAAGCTCTGATACCAACTATGGTGACCCGTCCAAATCCTTTTGGACGAATACATCATTCATTGATTTCATAGTGAGGTTTTGACCTCTATATGATACGTTTTGTAAACATTGCATTCTTTTGAAAAGGCACACCATAAATGAATATATATAAATCCAAGGTTTTCGACGTCTGATGATTTCTACATATAGACAATCACCGTATATAATAGTTTACAATACTACATCCGTTGATAATGCAGTAAAAATAAGATACATGGTGATGATTTTGTGAATGCAAAGTGTTCTTGAATAAAGCATGTATGATTCCATGCACATATCTTGTATAACGTATAAGCAAACAGCGGAAGACTTCTAGGAACCTGAGAATAAACATGCTAAAAAGTGTCAACACAAAGGTTGGTGAGTTCATAGTTTTAATGTTGCGCATAATCTGTATATAAAGGTAGATCACAAGATTTCAGCTGTTTCATCCAGAAACGTTTATCAAAATATTCTACAAGATTGAGCACCCTGGTAACTAAGCTTTAACGTTATTGTGACCCCCGTACAAAATCAACGTGTACGGATCATCATCAACAGGATCATCACACGGTTACAATACTATATGCTGTTTTAAAACAAGTTTGCATTCATGGAAAGATAACGTTTTACAAAAGATAGCGTGCTTCTATGAATAGAAAGCAATTAACATAAGTACGAGACCCAAGGGTCATTACAAATTCATTGTTCAAAAGTAACTTAGTTTGTGAATGCAAGGTAAAAGTTTCATGCAGAGACATCTCTAATCAAAGCAGCGGGAGTCTACACAGCAAGTCTAACAATGAGACTAATACAGCGAAAGCATCAAACGTCTAAGCACCTAAGAATTAACATGCTAAAAAAGTCAACACGAATGTTGGTGAGCTATAGTTTAATTGTAACAGTAATGTAATGTAGGCCACGAGATTTCGTATTCAAAATAGTATGAAAAGTATATGCTTAACTGTGGGCACTTGGTAACTAACTTAACGTAAATATCACCCCCTAATAGTACACTTGGCAAGTGCGTATGTTCTCGAAGTATTAAACACCCGTTAAATGCTAGCATGACTAGCCCGAGTGGGGATGTCAAACCCTATGGATCCATATCTAAGATTCGCGTTCACAGGTTCAAAAACCAATGACTAAACATTACCGAGCTAAGGGGAAAGTTTATGCCGTTATATCACCTACACATATATAATAAGTTTAAGTACTCACGCCTAGTAAGTAAAACATAAAAAGTGCATGTATTCTCAGTCCCAAAAATAGTTAAAGTAAAAAGGGAGCTATAACTCACAGTGAAAATGCGGTAAAAGTCGATACAAGGTAAGTAAGCAAGTAAGTCGGTCCGAAAGGTCCTCAACCTAAGTCAAAAGTTACTAAGTCAGTAAGTTGTCCCAAAAGGGTTTAAAAGTACGTAAGTTAAATCATAAGTGTCATCATCATCAACATCATACGTAAAAAGTAAAGTAAGATTTAAATCAAGAATAGAGATCGAAACAAAGGCTGACTTCGTTCAGCTTCTACAACATCTATACAAACTGAAATGACATGAGACCAGTGTCCAAGGCTCCGTATATGAGTCCTCTAACCGGTGACCAATTTCCAGAACCTAACTCATCTTCATTTGACCGTGGCGACGGTTTAAGTGCGAGTAGGTCAGAAATTTTAGCACAACGTTACAAGGGCGTAGTGACTTTCGGAAGGCTATAAATCCTAAACCGTATATCGGATTAAGATGAGGCCTAAATGGAAAATCATATAATCGAACCGAACTAACTGAAAATCTACTTTTCCAGTAGACCAGGTGACTGATCAGATCCAGAAAACAGTAAACAATGCTCCGGTTGGGTTCTTGGTGCTTGATGCTCATCACGGTTCTCATCCTTGATGCTTATAGCTTCAAGTGTACAACTTGTTGATGTGTTTGCATCACTATGAACAAGGTTCTACCATCAACACACAATGATCAAGACTAAGAATCAAAACACAACTCATGTGAGAGTTTGAGCAAGGTAATGAACCAAAGTTGCATCACTTTTCTTAGTTTCAACACAATTACAAGTCTTATTAAGCTATAAACTTTGAATTGAACTAAATAAGCAAGACCCTAAGCTAGAGAGCTTAGATCTTAACTAGTCATTAAATATCTTAGACTAAAAAGTCTAGATCCCATGTTCTTGGTGAAACCCTAAGTCAAAACACTTAGACTTTCCACTTTACACAAGCATAAGCTATGAAACTTAGATTTTGTAAAGTAAAGTGAGCATAAATAAATAAATTCTTGTTTTAATAAGTTAGATGACCATAAGTTATATATCTTAGATCAATCTTACATGTGTGAAAGTTATAAACTAGTAAGCCTAAACTTTCTTATTCTTGAGCCTTCAAAGTTAGACTTTGGTTACAAGATTTATGAGATCAAAGTTAACAAGTAATCTTTGACCAAGTAACTCAAACAAATCAAATTCCATAACAATAATAATAGATTTAAAGTTAAAAGTAAACGAGTTCAAGTAAGGATCCTTTATGTAAAAAGATATCAAGTCATAAACTTGAATCTTCATGAAATGAACTTCAAAGTTCCAATACTTGAATATAAAGAAGATCATAAAGTAACTTGATCTTAAAAGTTATAATAAGTTCATGTAGAATTAAAAGCTACAAAACTTTGATCTTTGTTCTTGCTTCTTTATCATAAAAGAGATCAAAGAATGCAAGATCACATGAGGATTGAAGTTATAAAAACCAAAATCCAAAAATAGATATTGATGATGGTGATTTACTGTTTTGGGAAGAAAAAAGGAAGAGAAAAAGATTCAAACCTTCAAGTTTTCTTTAAGAAATGATGAGAGAAAGTAGAGAGAAAATTGAGAGGATAAGTGTGTGTGTTTGAAATGAAGTGAATGAGAATGTAATAAGCGTTAAAAAAAATAATAAAGTGAGGGTGTGTGTGTGGGGTGGCCGACGGCCAAGGGAGCAACGGGGGGGGGGGGACCATGGCTTGCTATTGGATGGTGGTACATGGTGGTGGTTGTACATGTTGGGTGGTTTGAGACATAATACTAGTATTAGTACACAAGCATGCATGATAATTGTCTCATTACTTCATGGACTTAATTATAATTTCATGGGCTAATTAACCCATTAAATGGTCCACTAAGTTGAGTAGGTTGGGCCATGGAAGTCCATTAAGGTGCTAAGTCCATTAAGGTACTAGTAAGCCCAAGTAAACACCTAAGCATAATTAAGGAACCATAAAACTAAGTAATTGTCATTAATAAGCAACAATTACGTTTACGCAGCCATAATATCCCAATCATGGCAAAAGTTTATCGTGTACCAAGTTCGTAGCTCGTTTTAATCAACAAGTGACACTAATGGTCGTAAATGAAATCAAGGATCACGTTAAGTAACCTAGTACTTAAAAACACGTTGTAAGGCATCAACGAAATTAATTAATGAAATTAATGATCCCAGTAGTTAATCTAACTTATTACGCACAAATACGCAGTTTCGTAAAAGTAACAAGTAATAATATAAGTCGAAGAAGTAGGGTCGTTACATTACCCACCTGTTAATTAAAATTTCGTCCCGAAATATAAGCTGAGGTAGATGGTGGAGTCAGAAATAGGTGAGGATACTTCTGCATCATTTGATCCTCTCGTTCCCAAGTAAACTCGGGTCCTCGTTTTGCATTCCATCGGACTCGGACGATAGGAATCTTGTTGCGTTTCAAGGTTTTGACCTCACGGTCCATAATTTTGACGGGTTCTTCCACGAAGTGGAGTTTGTCATCAATCGAAAGCTCTTCTAGTGGTATGACAAGTTCTGGCTCAGCAAGACACTTCTTCAGATTCGACACGTGAAAAGTAGGATGAATGGAGCTCAATTGTGTCAGAAAATCCAAACGGTAAGCAACGGGTCCAATACGCTCCAAGATTTCAAACGGACCAATATATCGCGGGTTTAACTTCCCACGCTCTCCGAAGCGGATTACACCTTTTCAAGGTGCGACTTTCAACATCACGTGGTCAGCCACTTGAAATTCGAAATCTTTACGTTTAAGGTTAGCATAGCTCTTTTGACGATCACGGGCCGTCTTAAGCCTCGCTTGAATTTGAACAATTTTCCCGGTTGTTTCATGAACGAGTTCGGGTCCGGTGATTTGCTTCTCGCCTACTTCGGCCCAACAAATAGGAGATCGGCACTTGCTGCCATACAACGCTTCGAAAGGTGCGACATTAATGCTCGAATGATAGCTGTTGTTGTAAGAAAACTCGGCTAGCGGTAAGTGCTTCTCCCAAGCTTTGCGAAAATTAATAACACAAGCACGCATCATGTCCTCCAAAGTTTGAATAGTGCGTTCGCTTAGTCCGTCGATCTGCGGGTGATATGCGGTACTCATGTCGAGACGTGTTCCCAAGGCTTCTTGCAAAGAACGCCAAAATCTAAAAGCGAAACGGGTATCTCGGTCTGAAATAATCGATAAGGGCATACCATGACGAGATATAATTTCCTTTATGTATAGTTACGCGAGTTTGTCCATCGTATCAGTTTCCTTCATGGCTAAGAAGTGTGCAGATTTGGTAAGATGGTCAATGATAACCCAGATGGTATCATATCCACTCACCGTCTTTTGTAGTTTCGTAATGAAGTCCATTGTTATCCTCTCCCACTTCCATTGCGGGATTTCTGGTTGTTGAAGTAACCCAGATGGCCTTTAATGTTCGACCTTAACCTTCGAACAAGTCAAACACTTCCCAACGTAAGTAGCGACATCCTTATTAAGATTAGGCCACCAATACTGTTCCTTGAGATCGTGGTACATCTTACCAGCTCCTGGATGTATCGAATATCTTGACTTGTGGGCTTCATCTAGAATAAGGCTTCGTAAATCCCCATAA
Organism: Rutidosis leptorrhynchoides; assembly: GCF_046630445.1. Classification (NCBI taxonomy): domain Eukaryota; kingdom Viridiplantae; phylum Streptophyta; class Magnoliopsida; order Asterales; family Asteraceae; genus Rutidosis; species Rutidosis leptorrhynchoides. Next base: position 54,220,084 of record NC_092334.1, read on the forward strand.
CTAGGCACCAAAATCCTTCCGGGAAAATATCGGAGTCCAGTCTCCTTGACTTTGAATCGAGAGATGAGAATGTTCAAGTGCTCATGAGAAATATTCTCCTCCTTGAAAGCCTCATCTTGAGCTACGCGGATCTGGTTATTGAGATTTGAATGAATGGTGATGTTCAAGGCTCGAACATGAAGAGGTACCATTCTCTCCTTTTAGCTTAAGGCATCGGCTACAACATTCGCTTTGCCAGGGTGGTAAAGGAGTTCACAATCATAGTCGTTTAATGTCTCGATCCATCGACGCTGTCTCATATTCAGTTGCTTCTGATCAAAGATGTGTTGGTGGCTTTTGTGGTCGGTGAAGATAGTACTCTTTGTTCCATAAAGGTAATGTCTCCATAGTTTGAGTACGAAAACAACAGCTCCAAGTTCAAGATAGTGCGTTGTGTAATTTCGCTCGTGAATCTTCAGTTGTCGAGAGGCGTAAGCAATAACCTTTGTTCGTTGCATCAACACGCTACCAAAACCATTTTTCGAGTACACAACAAAATCATCACTGCCTTCGGGAAGAGATAGGATAGGTACGGTGGTTAACTTCTGCTTCAAGGTTTGAAATTCCGACTCTTGCTCGGCTTCCCAAACGAACTTCTTCCCTTTATGAGTTAATGCAGTCAAAGGACGTGCAATCAGAGAGAAACCTTCAATGAATCTTCGATAATTACCGGCGAGGCCTAAAAATTGGCGGATATGAGTAGGAGTAGTGGGAGTTTCCCACTTGCTGATAGCTTTGATCTTTGCGAGATCAACTTTGATACCCTGGTTGCTCACAATATGACTGAGAAATTGGACTTCCTTCAACCAAAACTCACACTTGGATAATTTGGCATAAAGTTGCTCTTGTCTCAAGAGTTCTAGCATGAGTCGAAGATGTTGCTCATGTTCTTCTTCACTTCTAGAATAGATGAGGATATCATCTATGAAGACGATAACGAATTCGTCCAGGTATGGCTTGCATACACGATTCATGAGATCCATAAACATGGCAAGTGCGTTGGTCAAACCGAATGGCATCACAAAAAACTCATAATGACCATAACGAGTTCGGAATGCAGTCTTAAGTACATCGCTCTCCTTCACCCTCAACTGGTTATAACCTAATCGTAAATCGATCTTAGAGTAAAAGCTTGATCCTTGCAGCTGATCAAAAATATCGTCAATCCTAGGAAGGGGATACCGATTCTTGATCGTCAACTTGTTGAGTTCGCGGTAATCAATACACATGAGAAAAGATCCGTCCTTCTTCTTTACAAACAAGACAGGTGCGCCCCAAGGCGACGAGCTTGGTTGGATGAATTCGCGATCTAATAGTTCTTGCAGTTGACTCTGCAACTCTTGCATTTCGGAAGGTGCGAGTCGATAAGGTGCGCAAACATGTGCAGCTCCTAGCACTAGGTCAATCTGAAACTCTACTACTCTCGGTGGGGGTAATCCTGGCAGTTCTTCTGGAAAGACGTCTGGAAATTCGTTCACAATTCGCACATCATCTACGCTTTTCTCCTCGGTATCTAACTTCTTCACATGCGCTAAGATAGCAAAATGCCCTTTTCTCACGAACTTCTGTGCTTTCATACAACTAAAAAGGTTCAGCACCGGGCTACATCTCTCTCCGTAAACAATCAATGGTACACCGTCTTCGCGAGGTATAGGAAGAATCTTCTCTCCACAGATAACTTCGGCTTTTACTTTGGACAACCAGTCCATACCAACTATCACATCAAAGCTTCCCAACTTAATGGGTATCAAATCAATCTCAAAATCTATACCAGCTAAGTTTATAATACCTCCTCGACTAATTTGGTCAACTTTCTCAAGTTTTCCATTGGCTACCTCAACAAGCATACTCTCCTTTAAAGGAACTAATGACCAATCTATCCTAGAGCAAAAGTGTCCGCATACATAACTCCTATCGGCACCAGTATCAAACAAGACAGAAGCTAATAGTTTATTGACAGTGAATGTACCTGTAACCAAGTCAGGATCCTCACGGGCATCTCTGGCATTCATGTTGAAGACTCTTCCACGTGCTGGCCAGCCATCCTTCTTTTTGTTAGGACATTCATTCTTAAAGTGACCCTGCTGACCGCATTCAAAACACTTCTTCGGCCCATTTGGATTTGTTCTCACAGCTGGGGTGGTGATCTTACAGTCTTTGCCGATGTGTCCAGTTCTCTTACACTTTTCACATACCATGTTGCAGTATCCAGTGTGATGCTTGTAGCATCTCTTACACTGAGGAAGGGTACCTTTGTAGTTAAGGTTCGAGCTAGGGTTCGGGTTCCTCCAGTCATTGTTCCCTTTGAAATTCTCATACCTCTTAGCTGGGTTCTGGTCAAAAACTTTTCCCTTGTTTTCGTCCCACTTACGTTTCCCATTACTAGCTCCCAATTCTGATCTCGCCTTTTCTGGCTCTTGTTGGGTGATCTGGTTCATTAGGGTGTGCGCCATGCGCATATCTTCCGGGACATTTACTGGCTTCGAAGAGGTGACATTTCCCTGGATGGTCTTGAGAAGTCCCCACAAATACCGTTCCATTCGCTTAAATTCAGGAGTAATCATCGTGGGGCACATCAAAGCCAACTCTAAGTACCTTCGGTTATAGCCATCAAGGTTAGTTCCTACAACTTTCAGTTTCAAAAACTCCGCTTCCATTTTCTGAATTTCGGTTCTGGGGCAATACTCCTCGATCATAGTGTAGTGACCTGAACTTTTCCATGTTTATATATATTAATTGAGATTGATATTTACATGACTAAATGTTTCCAACATGTTAAGTAATCAAACTTGTTAAGACTTGATTAAATGAAATAAGTTTCATATAGACAATTGATCACCCAAGTTGACCGGCGATTCACGAACGTTACAAATTTGTAAAAACTACATGTTGTGGTATATATAGACATATATATATGGTTGACATGAGATTATTATGAGTAAGTAACTCACTAAGTATATTAACAATGTGTGATATACATAAGAAATGAGATTACTAAGTTAAGAAACTTGAAATGATATATATAACGATTATCGTTATGATAACGTCTACTAAATACATATGTATCATATTAAGATATTGATACACTATATTTAACATGATAAAATGATATTTAAATATATCATTAAGTATGTTAACAATGAACTACATATGTAAAAACAAGACTACTAACTCAAGAATTACGAAACGAGACTTATATGTAACGATTATCGTTGTAACGATATTTTAATGTATATATCATATTTAGAGATATTCATACATCATAATATCATAATAACATACTAATTTAACATCACATTTGATATAATAAACATTAGGTTAACAACATTAATTGAGATCGTTAACTTAAAGGTTTCAAAACAACACTTACATGTAACGACTAACGAAGACTTAACGACTCCATTAGAATGTATTTACATGTTGTGTTTTGATATGTATTCTTACACTTTTGAAAGACTTCAAGACACATATCAAAGTACTTCTACTTAACAAAAATGCTTACAATTACATCCTCGTTCAGTTTCATCAACAATTCTACTCGTATGCACCCGTATTCGTACTCGTACAATACACAGCTTTTAGATGTATGTACTATTTTTATATACACTCGAATGATCAGCTCTTAGCAGCCCATGTGAGTCACCTAACACATGTGGGAACCATCATTTGGCAACTAGCATAAAATATCTCATAAAATTACAAAAATATTAGTAATCATTCATGACTTATTTACATGAAAACAAAATTACATATCCTTTATATTTAATCCATATACCAACGACCAAAAACACCTACAAGCACTTTCATTCTTCAATTTTCTTCATCTAATTGATCTCTCTCAAGTTCCATCTTCAAGTTCTAAGTGTTCTTCATAAATTCCATAAGTATAGTTTCATAAAAATCAAGAATACTTCCAAGTTTGCAAGTCTACTTCCAAGCTTTCTAATCCATTTCAAGTAATCATCTAAGATCAAGGAACCTTTGTTATTTACAGTAGGTTATCTTTCTAATTCAAGGTAATATTCATATTCAAACTTTGATTCAATTTCTACAACTATAACAATCTTATTTCGAGTGAAAATCTTACTTGAACTGTTTTCGTGTCATGATTCTGCTTCAAGAACTTTCAAGCCATCCAAGGATCCTTTGAAGCTAGATCCATTTTTCTCATTTCCAGTAATTTTATCCAGAAAAATTGAGGTAGTAATGATATTCATAACATGATTCGATTCATACATATAAAGCTATATTCGAAGGTTTAAACTTGTAATCACTAGAACATAGTTTAGTTAATTCTAAACTTGTTCGCAAACAAAAGTTAATCCTTCTAACTTGACTTTTAAAATAAACTAAACACATGTTCTATATCTATATGATATGCTAACTTAATGATTTAAAACCTGGAAACACGATGAACACCATAAAATCGGATATACGCCGTCGTAGTGAAACCGGGGGCTGTTTTGGTTTGGATAATTAAAAACTATGATAAACTTTGATTTAAAAGTTGTTCTTCTGGGAAAATGATTTTTCATATGAACATGAAACTATATCTAAAAATCTTGGTTAAAATCAAAGTGAAAGTATGTTTTTCAAAATGGTCATCAAGATGTCGTTCTTTCGACGGGAATGACTACCTCTTTAGTAATTGACATGTAACTTAAATTTCCAAATATAAACCTATAATTTTTCTGTTTGGATTCTTAAATTATAGTTCAATATGAAACCATAGCAATTTGATTCACTCAAAACGGATTTAAAATGAAGAAGTTATGGGTAAAACAAGATTGGATATTTTTGATCTTTTTAGCTACGGGAAATGTTTAACAAATCTATACAAATCATATCCTAGCTAACTTATATTGTATTATACATGTATTCTAATATATTATGTAATCTTGGGATACCATAGACACGTTTGCAAATGTTTTAACATATCATATCGACCCATGTATATATATTATTTGGAACAACCATAGACACTCTATATGCAATAATGTTGGAGTTAGCTATACAGGGTTGAGGTTGATTCCAAAAATATATATACTTTGAGTTGTGATCTAGCCTGAGACGTGTATACACTGGGTCGTGGATTGATTCAAGATAATATATATCAATTTATTTCTGTATGTCTAACTGTAGACAACTAGTTGTAGGTTATTAACGAGGACAGCTGACTTAATACACTCAAATCTTTAAAACATAATAAAAATGGTTGTAATTATATTTTGGTCATATTTTGATATATATGTACATATTTTTATAGGTTCATGAATCGATCCGTGGCCAAGTCTTATTTTCGAGGAAGGACATATCTGTGAAAGTGAGTTATAGTCCCACTTTTAAAATCTAATATTTTTGGGATGAGAATACATGCAGGTTTTATAAATGATTTACAAAATAGACACAAGTACGTGAAACTACATTCTATGGTTGAATTATCGAAATCGAATATGCCCCTTTTTATTAAGTCTGGTAATCTAAGAATTAGGGAACATACACCCTAATTGACGCGAATCCTAAAGATAGATCTATTGGGCCTAACAAACCCCATCCAAAGTACCGCATGCTTTAGTACTTCAAAATTTATATCATATCCGAAGGGTGTCCCGGAATGATGGGGATATTCTTAAATATGCATCTTGTTAATGTCGGTTACCAGGTGTTCACCATATGAATGATTTTTATCTCTATGTATGGGATGTGTATTGAAATATGAAATCTTGTGGTCTATTGTTACGATTTGATATATATAGGTTAAATCTATAACTCACCAACATTTTTGTTGACGTTTAAAGCATGTTTATTCTCAGGTGAATACTAAGAGCTTCCGCTATTGCATACTAAAATAAGGACAAGATTTGGAGTCCATGTTTGTATGATATTGTGTAAAAATTGCATTCAAGAAACATATGTCGATGTAATATATTTCTATTATAAACCATTATGTAATGGTCATGTGTAAACAGTATATTTTAGATTATCATTATTTGATAATCTACGTAATGATTTTAAAACCTTTATTGATAAAATAAAGGTTATGGTTGTTTTAAAAATGAATGCAGTCTTTGAAAAACGTCTCATATAGAGGTCAAAACCTCGCAACGAAATCAATTAATATGGAACGTTTATAATCAATATGAATGAGACATTTCAGTTGGTATCCGAGCGTTGGTCTTAGAGAACCAAAAAATTTTCATTAGTGTGTCTTATCGAGTTTGTTAGGATGCATTAGTGAGTCTGGACTTCGACCGTGTTTTCTTTAAAAATGATTGCTTAACATTTTTGTTGGAAACTATATATTATTAACATGTAAATATTATGTGATATATTAATCTCTTAACATGTTTGATATTGTGTGATAGATGTCTACCTCTAGCACAAATCCCATTGACTCACCTAATAATAACGAAGAGTCGAATATATATTGGCAAGATTCACAAGTTCCCGAAGAACCGGAAGAAGAGGAAACGGAACTGGAAGAAGAGGAACCGGAAGAAGAGGAACCGGAAGAAGAATAGGTTCCGGAGGGGGGAATAGTAGGAACCACAGAAAACTGGTCAAATAAAAGAAAATCCTCAACCAATGGACCAAAGTTAATAATGGTCAATGGTGTTTTCGCTAAGGAAGCAAAATATTGGGAAAATTACCAATTTTTCGATGAATCGGATCCTAATGAGGATTCCGATGATGTTATAGAAATTACCCCGACCCAATTTAATGAGGCAAAAGAAAATAAAAAGGGAAAAGACATCAAAATAGAGAAATCTGATTCCGACCCCGATGAACTTTATATGTACCGTCAACACCCGTATTTTCAATATCGTGACAATAACCCGGGAACCTCTAAACCACCAGGTTTTTCTAAACCAATGTGGAAAACGACGACTCGTATTAGAGGAACATCATATATCCCTAAAAGATTAGGAAACAGAACCAAGTCCGAAGAAGAAGAAACCAGTGATTCAGATTAGAGGGGTGTGAGCATGTTGTGTAATAAATGTATTGTAGTGTACTTGTACTTTTATGTTCTATGTAAAAATTGCTTGTATTGTTTGTTATTACGAATCTAATCCTTGTCTATTTTACAGTATAAAAACAAAATGGACGTTAAGGGTAGACAACCGAATATTTTAGAAGACCTACCAGAGGATATGATTGAGGAAATCTTGTCTAGAGTCGGTCAGAATTCATCAGCACATTTAGTTATGGCGAAATTAACTTGTCAAACATTTGAAGACTTTCCAGAAATGCTTTAGTTTATAAAAGGCTTTCCTTTGATAGGTGGGGTATATCACATTGGGGAGACTTTAAGTTACGCCGTGTTTTCTTTAAAGCGTTAAATGCGGGGAACCTGAAAGGACCCGTCCTAATCCATCTGGACGAAGTCATCAATATCTGGTTCCATTGCGATGATCGACTCCAAATAATGTCTTTAAAATGAGCAAATGCACAGCGGAAGATTTCTTTCATACCTGAGAATAAACATGCTTTCAAGTGTCAACCAAAAGGTTGGTGAGTTCATAGGTTTATCATAAACAGTAAAATTCTTCATTTTGATAGACGACAAGATTTAATGTGCATGGTACAAATGGGCCCGAATCCTATACCCACCTGTAATGTACATGCGATATCTTTTAAATACAGTACACCTTTCTCGTATACGAAACCATTTTTCAAAAATCTTAGTAACCGTTCACATATCTTGTGCACAAAAATAATATACACATAACCTGTGTATAAAATCATTCTCTCAATACATAACATTCATATCAATTGGTGGCAATTATCATGTCCACATAATTCAATGGTGGCAATTATCATGTCCACATAATTCAACGGTGACAATTATCATGTCCACATAATTCAATAATAATCCGCAGAACTTCTGTCTGCATAATAATTCATGCGAGGAATGTTTTGATTGTGTCTATCTCATCAAACATTTATAAAAGCATTTCATGTATTCGCAGTTCAAAATATATTTCAAAAACATTTAATAAAGCAGTTATAAAAACAGCGCATGTATTCTCAGTCCCAAAAATATAAAGAGTAAAAGGGAGCAAATGAACTCATGCATATAAATATTGTAAACCAGTTAATAAAGCATTTGCATGTATTCTCAGCCCAAAAATGTAATGAGTAAAAAGAGAGCAAATGAGACTCACGCATATAAATATTGTAAAACAGTTAATGAAGCATTTGCATGTATTCTCAGCCCAAAAATGTAAAGAGTAAAAGGGAGCAAATGAAACTCACGATACGATATTTTGTAGTAAAAATATGCATACGACTGAACTGAAAAAAGCAAGGTTGGCCTCGGATTCACGAACCTTAAATATGTTGTAGCTTCCATGGTTGATTAAATAAAAATAATTTTAAGTCACTGCCTAGATTTGATCTCACAACCCCTCGTTTAACGACCAATACCCTTAACCATTGAACTGTCTATGCTTTCCGTTTTAATTACTGCATTTAATTTCTTATAACCCATTTTCTTTCTGTTTCTTTCCTTATTTTTCTTCTTAATCACAGCTCGATCAAATGGTCATACACCCATACAATACCAATGTCAATATTAATCAAATAATTTGTGCATCTTCTTCAATTTATATCGTCCTCATCTATTCAACATCCCCCATATTATATCGAACGTGAGCCAACAACATTAGGTCCACTAGTAGAGATAAATGGGCTTTCATGTTACAAGTTAGTCCATTATGTGATCCAGCAGAAAGATTAAAAAGGGTCCATTGGTTTTATAAATATTGGATCATATATGTTCGTGAGATTAAAAGAATTTAACATGGAGTTCGACAGGAGCAAACGACGGTATTCAATATCTTCTGGTCTCATCCATTCGGCTATTGTCACCATTATTTCTTCTTGATGTATCAACTGTCCCAACAACAAGTGGGTCTTGTTCGAACCGTAATTTAAATGATAAGAAACAATAACAGATTATGGTGACGTTTGCTCGTAAGAGGAAGAAAACTAAAAGAAATAGTGATAGTTTTCGAATTGTAACAAGAAGTAGCAACAGACTTTGTGGTTTAGTGGTGGTTTTGTTTGGTTTTGCAGGTGATGGGTGTCGACCGAAGGGTAAACAGAAGGTAAAATATAGCATTGAGTGGTTGTGATGGTGGGTTTAAAATAGAAACAGAAACCTCGAGCAGGAAGCAGGAAGACAGTTTAAACAAACGGCCCAATTTGTATCAAGTTCAAATTTAAGTGGCCCAACAATGAAATCAGTTTACACAGCCCAACCATTTCAGTTTTAATCAGCAACAAAGCTTCGGATTCCTTATTGAAAGGATGTGATTGTGCACCTCATGTCTGGCTCCACATAATTAATTGCATTAATATTTAATCATTAAGTTACATAAGTGATAAACACTTATGGGGCACTTGTCGGTCACAAGGAAAAAAAAGAAAGAGAGGACACACATGTAAGTTTAAAACAAGAACATAATATCATCGCTTTTTTTATACCCGTATATCATCCTTAACCATCATCTTAATATTCGCAATTATCCTCACTTATTCATGAGTTTTTACTCTCACAGAAGCATCACAGCAACGGCAATAATAATATAAATAATTAAGGTGGTTTTATGGTAGAGCTTGGGAGAGAGAGAAAAAAAATATTGAAGAAGGTGGTGGCGATTTATGGTGGGTTCAAGGTATACAAGCTTGGTGACGGGTTGATGATAAAAAGGTGGTGATAAGTTATCGTAGATTAGGCTGGATAAAAAAAATATACGAAACTCTCAATAGTAGTCATGATGGTGATCAACGAAGAAAATAGGAAGTGAGATATGTGGTGGCGGTTTACTTGGTGATTGATATGGTGGTGGGTTGTGATCGAAGGTGTTGATGAAGGTTCACGATGGTTGTGATGACCCGGGAATTTCCGACCAATTTTAAACTTTAATCTTTGTATGTTACTGACACGATAAGCAAAAAAATTTGTAATGTTGAGTCTCGAAAGTTTTAAAATCTATATTCATGTAATCAATTACCTTTTGACCATGCCTGACGATTCACGAACAATTATTTGTAAATAAATATGTATATATATATGTGTATATATATATATATATATATATATATATATATATATATATATATATATATATATATATATATATATATATATATATATATGCACATGGTTTCTATACCTAACTAATATTATATGAAATATATAAGTATTAAATTTTCAATATGTGATATTATGTATAATAGATGTTATTAAATATTATCTCAACAATCATCCCGGAGGAATTGAAGAAGTCAACGAGTTTCACACCTGAGAAATGATTTTGAAAAATATGGTGCAAAATGTACCAGCTTCAGCAACATTACCGACACCAACAGTACCACCAACAACAACATCCGCATCTCAAGCCTCAATTTCACAATCTATCTCACGAACATCAACGTCATACACAATATAGATACCAAGGAGTACCAACAGCAATTAACAATGAAGTATTGAACCATAACTTCATTAATATTATGCGAAGAATATGTGGATCCTAATAATTAACGATGAAGTATTGAACCATAACTTCATTAATATTCTGTGAAGAATATGTGGATCCTAGTAATTAACGATGAAGTATTGATCCATAACTTCATTAATATTCTGCGAAGAATATGTGGATCCTAATAGTTTTAGAGATTACTTATTCTAGCTCAAATCGAAAATCAAATGAGTCTAATATTATATTGACTCATTAAATCCATGACTACATCTGAAGAAAATATATATGTATATATATTTTCATAAAGATTGTGATTAAAAAAAAAAATCTTTCGTAAAAACTGTTAATGATGAAAATATTTTAACGGGTAGGTAATACCCGAGGAATATTTAAGATTTCACATTAATAAGTTACATTGTACATTCTTCAAATCTGATTAAATAGTCATTTCCTATCCTACTTACATCCACTGATAAATGAATCCGTTCACCACAGAATAACCATTTCTATTCAAATTTCATATTTGGATTTTGACCTATCAGAATCCAACAAGTGGCATAATGAAGAAAACATTTGACCAAATAAAATTTGTTAGAAACAAACAAATTAACTATGAGAAATTTTGTTAAGAATCCACGCTAACAATATCCTAGCTAACTGTTCAGCTGTGGACTAATCAACCGAGGACTGCCAACAGTGGACAATAAAAATGAATTAAAATATTAATTATAACATATGAAACTAAATAATTCTTCAAGTTTGCCACTTGATTTCATCTTAAACCTCATTTGTATCTTGACAATTGCAATCTGTGTTCAAACCTTTCGTGATTCTTGAAAACACCTAAATCGAGAGGACGAACCAATCGCATTTCATATACGGAAGAAAAGACTTACGCATATAGCTATGCACCTGAAAGCATTCGAAACCCGAGAAAACATTTAACACGTATCTGTACTAATTCCTTTAGTGTTATTATTACCGAAAACAACTTTGATCTCATTTCCAAATTAGCTAATTTTGTCACAGCTCCAGCAAATCAACATCGACCTTTTGTTTGAATAAACTCTATTATAACCTTGATTTATAAGTTTGCCTTTCGTCAGCGTTACCGTGGAACAGTTTACACCCCATCACATTATCAGAAAACTTAGCAGCAACTTCATTACTCATTGACTTAAGTCTCTCCGAAGAACCATTATGGTTGTTCATTAAAACCATACCATATACTCATCCATATCTTATAATGAGAATTGCCATACCAAGTATCGAGAAATCAGCAATCAGTATTTTGAATCTCGCAGCATTTCTACATCAAAAGTTATATATACATATTACATTTATCTCATAGAATTACGAACTTTCATTCTGAAATTCTGAAATTCTGAAAAGCACTTTAGCTTACGAACAGATCTCTGAGTTCTGAAAAATGAATCGAGCAAACATGAAGGAGACCGAGGATAAATACAAGGACTAAACCCTATACTTAAAGAATCCTGATGATTCTGTTTCTGATGAAATCTTTAGCGAATACCTTACTCCTTAACCACTCTAAATCATCGTGAATGAATTTCTTCATCACAATTTGATTCTGAAATCCTATGATATCATCGTACCTTTCTTTATTAATATCCTCAATATTTCTGAAGATATCTTCATAAATATTCTCGTTCGATATTAATTATCTCTCTGCGCTATCCGTATTATATCATAAAAGGAAACTGTTTTAGTTTCTATATTCTGCGAACCTTCGAGTTTATATTATGAATGTTTTTGAAGTAGTGTTGGGAACTGATGCATGAATTAGTATAATATAATGACACTTGATCAACGTGATTATATTACAGTAAATCATGCTGAGTTTCTAATGGAACGTGATGATTCATAGAACATACCGTCATCATGTGCCATTTACACGACTCTTACATTCTAACCAATCTCCAAACATATTAAGAACATATTTTCTTAATAGTTCTATCTTTCCGGATATTCTGGTAATTTACCAAATCAAGATCGTGACATTACGATTGCTTTCTTAGAACATTAACTATGTTCATTCAAAACTTCATACCTATGAATTCTGGACCATTACTCGCTTGACATGAAGTCGGGAAGAGGAGACAAAAGTATGGAACTCTTGAATATAAAAGGAAATATAAAGCTCGATAACAACACATAAATTACAAACCGTGTATATCAATACGTATTGCAACGTAAAGACACGGGAAAATTAATAACACTATAATCTCAAGATAATAGTAGAAGTAAATAAAATCCTCTGGTGGAAGATGAAAGAGAAGAATGACAGATATGAAAGTTAAGAGTATATCAAGGATCAGAATGGGATGGAGCATATTGACAAATGTTTTAAAGTATGAATTAAGGAGAAAGAATAGAAGATGTGAGATATGTAAAATAAGGAAACAAAGGGGGTGGATTTATAGTGAAATATCCGACAAAGCAATCGAAACAGATTATTGCATTTAATCAAAGAAGGTCCTGATTTCCTAAATCGCCGAAGAACCAAATCTTATTACGAAGATTTTCTTTAAATCCATTAAATTTCGGAAACCAATCATAACTACGTCACCGGTTAAAACGAATTTACGTTTACTCATCTCACTCTTTTGTGATAGCTTCACTCATAAGCTTCGAGTAATCGAATTATCTTATCCATATTACTCAACAGTAAGAAAACTCTATTTATCAGCTCATATTCATCATGAAAACATTTTTATAGTTAGCCATGACGACCTCGATCAAATTTCAGGACGAAATTTCTTTAACGGGTAGGTACTGTGATGACCCGGGAATTTCCGACCAATTTTAAACTTTAATCTTTGTATGTTTCCGACACGATAAGCAAAAAAATTTGTAATGTTGAGTCTCGAAAGTTTTAAAATCTATATTCATGTAATCAATTACCTTTTGACCATGCCTGACGATTCACGAACAATTATTTGTAAATAAATATGTATATATATATATATATATATATATATATATATATATATATATATATATATATATATATATATATATATATATATATATATATATATATATATATATATATATATATATATAAATATATGCACATGGTTTCTATACCTAACCAATATTATATGAAATATATAAGTATTAAATAATCAATATGTGATATTATGTATAATAGATGTTATTAAATATTACATACTTAATAATATGTAAAAGCAATATATTAAATTACTAAAGGATAAAAATATAATTGTCATATTTATAATATTAGTACTTTCATTAAAATAAAGATTTATATCAATATCAGTATTAATAGTATCATTAATATTATTATATAGATATGAAATTTGATACAATAAAATTGTTATAATTATTACTAATATTAGTGTTACCATTATTAATAAAATTATTATTATACATAATGATAAATTATGAATTTTGTCATTTTAAATTTCATTATTATTATTAAAAACTAATAGTTAACATTAATAATTGTATAATTATTATTATTATTATTATTATTATGTTCCTTTATATATTTAATATACAAATATACATATATAGTTATACAAATAAAGATATATGTAAATATATATACAGATGCAAATTACAGTTACAAATATATATGGATAAATATGTGTATACAGTTATGTAAATAAATAAATACGATGTATATACATATATAAACATGGTATATACATATATAGATGCAGAGAAATTGCATATTCAGTTTCCCATCGTTTTCAATACTCTATGTAATTTGTTTCTGTCTCTAAAGATCTGTACTAACGATTCTAATATCAGTAATATCCAATAATCGTTATCCATCATATTCAACCTTTTGTATTTTTTTCTTCTTTATGTCCTTCATGTCTACGTGAGTAAAGGGCGACTTCAATTATCAATACAAAACAAACAACGATCATATCATATATACTACTTCAATTATTAAATTACAATCTATATCTAATTCGATCTTCACAATGCAAATGGGAATCAAATTTAACGAAAACAAAACTCACACAATCATTTACAATCACCATCTCCTTCACCTTTTCTCTATGACTCTCTCTTATATTTCTTTGTGTATTCGAATCACTTCAACATAAACCGCCACCAACATCATATTATTATTGCTACTGCAGTTCCACTTTGAATCCATGTCACTGTTGTCTGCTACAACTGCTATACAAGTTCTGTTTTAAGCCGAAAACCCAAACAGCCATCACCTTTTCTGCTACTTTACTTGCAGCCAAAAGCAACCCAAACTGCCACCTTTCGATATAACCACACTCCCACTCCCACTCCCCGTTTTGTTCTTACTGTACCAACTCCTAATACGATCGAATAAAACTCCATAAAAGGCTGTTGTAAGCGTGTCTTTTTCTTTCCCTCATATTGCTATAGCTTCGTTTTTTCTTCTTCTGTTGAACATAAGTGAAATGAGAATGATTGAGCATGTTTATTATTTTGAAAAATTGATGAAATGGTGTAATAAACATTGCATTTTAAATAGACTAGTGGGACAAAGGAAGAGCTTATGACCAATACACTAATCAAACAAAACCCCACTTCACCCACTACTTAAAGCTATTAAGTTGTGCTTAACCAAATATCACGTTCGAAATATTCTAATACCTCATCACCGATTTTTTTTATTATTTTTGTTTCCCATTTGTTGGACATGTGCTAATGGTGGACCAAGTATCTATTAACTTTACGTACCAAATCTTATCTGGTAATGGCAATTGGGACTTAGTTGATGGAAGCCAATCTTAGACTTTTAAAAATTCAAAACAGGCCATACTATTTTTGATAGGCCACGAATTTGTTTATTGGTTGGTCGAGGAGCATACATCATCATATGGATTATGGGTACTTGATTAAACAAATTTAGTTATAACGCAAGTGGGTTTGTGCTCTTTTTCTTTTTGCCGACACCCAAAAACAATACCACAAGCGTGGGTCACGTTCAAGAATTAGATGGATACAACTAATGTTTTGATTAGTTAATACATATTCTTTTTCTACATTGGTTACCGAATTATAGATAGGTTAGTAGCCACGTTCTATTATTTTTTATACTCAGCCGTGAATTAAGTAGGAGGTGAGTAGAATATTGAGGATGATGAAGATAACGAGGATGATAATGTTTCTGTTTTCCTTCGGCTACTACTGCTACCCTACGCTTTGCTGCATGTATTCTGTACAAAAACCCAATACAAATAAATGCTACGGTGGAGTTTAAAAGAAGAAGAAAAGGAACCGAAATTTTTTATTTGTCTTGGGTCAATTAAACTTGCTTTGGGATGTATTGGGTTATCATGTCGGTTTACAATTGGGCCGTGACATAATAAGGTTTTGGGCTATGGATTTTTGATCGAGTTCAAATCTGGATGAAATAGATGAATACGGAAATAAGGATAAAAGAAATTAGAATTCGTAAAATAACAAAAAAATAGAAACAGAGGAGTGGTGTGGAGTGTTTGCGGGTTAATGTGAGGTCGCGAGTTCGAGTCCCGTCCTGGGCAGTTTCTTTCTTTTTACTGCTCCTAAGGTATTATTTGATATTATTATTATTATTATTATTATTATTATTATTATTATTATTATTATTATTATTATTATTATTATTATTATTATTATTATTATTATTATTATTATTATTATTATTATTATTATTATTATTAAGTATTATTATTATTATTATTATTATTATTACTATATTTATTATTATTAATGTTATGATTAATACTATTGTTATTAAGGTTAAGATTAATTATATAAGATGATAAATTAATATATAAGTATGATCAATATCATTATTATTAAAAAGTATTATGATTATGACAATAAAAGTTTAAAGATATTATCACTAAGATTATAAGAATATATCTAAACGAATGGATTTGAAAACTATGGATAAAATTTTAATTTAAGTGAATTACTAATTATTAGCATTATTATTAATAAAGTTATTATTATTATATTTATTAGTACATCATTATTATTATCAAAAACTATTTTTTTAACACATAAATATTTTATACTTAATACATATACTAATATTTCACATAACAATATAAATAAACCTTGCTAATATTATTTATTTAAAAACGTACATATAACAAACTATTGATTTTTAATATAACACTAAACAATAATGTATATAAATAAATATGAATATATTAATATAACTATATAGATATTAATCATTTTCAAATATATGCACAATTAAATATATAATATATAAATTAAGATATAGTAAATAAATTTGTTCGATTACGATTATGTGTATTAATAAATATACAAATGATATAGGTTCGTGAATCCGATGCAAACCCTATACTTGTTCAATGTCGTTCTATGTATTTTTACTACAAAATACAATACTGTGAGTTTCATTTGATTCCCTTTTTACTCTTTACATATTTGGGACTGAGAATACATGCGCTTTTATAAATGTTTGACGCAATAGACACAAGTACCTTAACTGAATTCTATGATAGAATTATCTGGGATTGGGGTTGATTATTTTGACACGCATTAGCCCCGGTTTCCGTTAGAGCATATGAGCTCCCGAGCCGGGTGGATGGTTTATTATTTATGACATTTTGGCACCGGTTGTCCTATATTTTATAAACATGTGTTCAGCCGTGAGGTGTAAAGACCGGCACAGAGGTTCTATATTTTGAAGGCACATGTATTCAGCCGTGGGGTGAAAGACCGGTACAGATGGTTACTATTATATTGTGAATCCTCACCAGGTGTTCTTCATATGAAAGATGTTTTTTTTGTGCAGTTGGAATGGGACTTCTGCACGTTTTATAATATTTAAAATCTTGTGGTCTATTAAAATGATGAAAATGAAATGATTACTATAAACTAATGAACTCACCAACCTTTTGGTTGACACTTGAAAGCATGTTTATTCTCTGGTTTGAAAGAAATCTTTCACCGTGCATTAGCTCATTTTAAGGACATTACTTGAAGTCATTCATGACATATTTCAAAAGACGTTGCATTCGAGTCATTAAATTTCATTAGAGATTATTATTAAGTAAATGACGGATAGGGTCATTTATAGTTGGATATTATGAAATGGTATGCATACCTGTCAACTTTCGATGTAATGAAAGTTTGTCTTTTAAAAACGAATACAATGTTTGTAAAATGTATCATTTAGAGGTCAAGTACCTTTCGATGAAATCAACTATTATGAATCGTTATAATCGATATGGACTTCGTCTGGATGGATTAGGATGGGGCGTTTCAGTTGGTATCAGAGCGGTGGTCTTAGCGAACCAGGTCTGCATTAGTGTGTCTAACAGGTAGTTGTTAAGATGCATTAATGAGTCTGCATTAGTGTGTCTAACAGGTAGTTGTTAGGATGCATTAGTGAGTCTGCATTAGTGTGACTAACAGCTAGTTGTTAGGATGTATTGGTGAAGTCTGGACTTCGACCTCGTAGTTGTTAGGTTATATTATTAAGTCTGGACTTGAACCTGGTCCACATGTCAAAAGTTTTGCTTATCATTTCGTGTCAAAAATTACCTGCTTATCATTCTTAGTCTAGACACATCTTACTGTATTGATTGCATGAATAGTTTATAGAAAAAATTCATATCTTAGCGTATCTGCTAAATCATATCTTAGCGTATCTGTTACTGTAGACTTTATCTGACACGTTTCCTTAATTCTCTTCGTAATCTACGAAATCTTCTGTACTATGTACAGGTATTCTATGTAATTAGAATATCATCCGATATCCGAAAATCATTTCATATCGAAAAATTCTTTAATTCAATCATACGCAATGGAACTCGCCACTACTTCAAGTCCCTCGGATTCCGATATGGAGTCCCACTCCAGCTCCGAAAGCAGCGTCACCAGAATGAATCAATCAATCAGCCATCCCCAATTCATCTGATGAGTTCGTAGTCGACTTAATCAATGGAGATGAGAAGAAGACGATACGTCCATCAACCAAATTTCCCTCTTGGCAAAGAACCTGAAGCACTTACCGGTGAACCTATTAGAAATACCATTTTCACCCTCATTACCCGAATATCTCGCCATGATTATATACTATCTCAAATTCAAAACCTTATACATCCGCTCGTTCCGACCAACAATCATCCCGGAGGAATCGAAGAAGTCAACGAGTTTCACACCTAAGAAATGATTTTGAAAAATATGGTGCAAAATGTACCAGCTTCAGCAACATTACCGACACCAACAGTACCACCAACAACAACATCTGCATCTCAAGCCTCAATTTCACAATCTATCTCACGAACATCAACGTCATACACACCATAGATACCAAGGAGTACCAACAGCAATTAACAATGAAGTATTGAACCATAACTTCATTAATATTCTGCGAAGAATATGTGGATCCTAATAATTAACGATGAAGTATTGAACCATAAATTCATTAATATTCTGCGAAGAATATGTGGATCCTAGTAATTAACGATGAAGTATTGATCCATAACTTCATTAATATTCTGCGAAGAATATGTGGATCCTAATAGTTTTAGAGATTACTTATTCTAGCTCAAATCGAAAATCAAATGAGTCTAATATTATATTGACTCATTAAATCCATGACTACATCTGAAGAAAATATATATGTATATATATTTTCATAAAGATTGTGATTAAAAAAAAAATCTTTCGTACAAACTGTTAATGATGAAAATATTTTAACGGGTAGGTAATACCCGAGGAATATTTAAGATTTCACATTAATAAGTTACATTGTACATTCTTCAAATCTGATTCAACAGTCATTTCCTATCCTACTTACATCCACAGATAAATGAATCCGTTCACCACAGAATAACCATTTCCATTCAAATTTCATATTTGGATTTTGACCTATCGGAATCCAACAAGTGGCATAATGAAGAAAATATTTGACCAAATAAAATTTGTTAGAAACAAACAAATTAACTATGGGAAATTTTATTAAGAATCCACGCTAACAATATCCTAGCTAACTGTTCAGCTGTGGACTAATCAACTGAGGACTACCAACAGTGGACAATAAAAATGAATTAAAATATTAATTATAACATATGAAACTAAACAATTCTTCAAGTTTTCCACTTGATTTCATCTTAAACCTCATTTGTATCTTGACAATTGCAATCTGTGTTCAAACCTTTCGTGATTCTTGAAAACACCTAAATCGAGAGGACGAACCAATCGCATTTAATCTACGGAAGAAAAGACTTACGCATATAGCTATGCACCTGAAAGCACTCGAAACCTGAGAAAATATTTAACACGTATCTGTACTAATTCCTTTAGCGTTATTATTACCGAAAACAACTTTGATCTCATTTCCAAATTAGCTAATTTTGTCACAGCTTCAGCAAATCAACATCGACCTTTCATTCGAATAAACTCTATTATAACCTTGATTTATAAGTTTGTCTTTCGTCAGTATTACCGTGGAACCGTTTACACCCCATCACATTATCAGAAAACTTAGCAGCAACTTCATTACTCATTGACTTAAGTCTCTCCGAAGAACCATTATGGTTGTTCATTAAAACCATACCATATACTCATCCATATCTTATAACGAGAATTGCCATACCAAGTATCGAGAAATCAGCAATCAGTATTTTGAATCTCGCAGCATTTCTACATCAAAAGTTATATATACATATAACATTTATCTCATAGAATTACGAACTTTCATTCTGAAATTCTGAAAAGCACTTTAGCTTACGAACAGATCTCTGAGTTCTGAAAAATGAATCGAGCAAACATGAAGGAGACCGAGGATAAATACAAGGACTAAACCCTATACTTAAAGAATCCTGATGATTCTGTTTCTGATGAAATCTTTAGCGAATACCTTACTCCTTAACCACTCTAAATCATCATGAATGAATTTCTTCATCACAATTTGATTCTGAAATCCTATGATATCATCGTACCTTTCTTTATTAATATCCTCAATATTTCTGAAGATATCTTCATAAATATTCTCGTTCGATATTAATTATCTCTCTGCGCTATCCGTATTATATCATAAAAGGAAACTGTTTTAGTTTCTATATTCTGCGAACCTTCGAGTTTATATTATGAATGTTTTTGAAGTAGTGTTGGGAACTGATGCATGAATTAGTATAATATAATGACACTTTATCAACGTGATTATATTACAGTAAATCATGCTGAGTTTCTAATGGAACGTGATGATTCACAGAACATACCGTCATCATGTGCCATTTACACGACTCTTACATTCTAACCAATCTCCAAACATATTAAGAACATATTTTCTTAATAGTTCTATCTTTCCGGATATTCTGGTAATTTACCAAATCAAGATCGTGCCATTACGATTTCTTTCTTAGAACATTAACTATGTTCATTCAAAACTTCATACCTATGAATTCTGGACCATTACTCGCTTGACATGAAGTCGGGAAGAGGAGACAAAAGTATGGAACTCTTGAATATAAAAGAAAATATAAAGCTCGATAACAACACATAAATTACAAACCGTGTATATCAATACGTATTGCAACGTAAAGACACGGGAAAATTAATAACACTATAATCTCAAAATAATAGTAGAAGTAAATAAAATCCTCCGGTGGAAGATGAAAGAGAAGAATGACAGATATGAAAGTTAAGAGTATATCAAGGATCAGAATGGGATGGAGCATATTGACAAATGTTTTAAAGTATGAATTAAGGAGAAAGAATAGAAGATGTGAGATATGGAAAATAAGGAAACAAATGGGGTGGATTTATAGTGAAATATCCGACAAAGCAATCGAAACAGATTATTGCATTTAATCAAAGAAGGTCCTGATTTCCTAAATTGCCGAAGAACCAAATCTTATTACGAAGCTTTTCTTTAAATCCCTTAAACTTCGGAAACCAATCATAACTACGTCACCGGTTAAAACGAATTTACGTTTACTCATCTCACTCTTTTGTGATAGCTTCACTCATAAGCTTCGAGTAATCGAATTATCTTATCCATATTACTCAACAGTAAGAAAACTCTATTTATCAGCTCATATTAGTCATGAAAACATTTTTATAGTTAGCCAAGACGACCTCGATCAAATTTCAGGACGAAATTTCTTTAACGGGTAGGTACTGTGATGACCCGGGAATTTCCGACCAATTTTAAACTTTAATCTTTGTATGTTTTCGACACGATAAGCAAAAAAATTTGTAATGTTGAGTCTCGAAAGTTTTAAAATCTATATTCATGTAATCAATTACCTTTTGACCATGCCTGACGATTCACGAACAATTATTTGTAAATAAATATGTATATATATATATGTATATATATATATATATATATATATGTATATATATATATATACATATATATATATATATAAATATATGCACATGGTTTCTATACCTAACTAATATTATATGAAATATATAAGTATTAAATAATCAATATGTGATATTATGTATAATAGATTGTAAGACCCGAATAATTGTAGTGTACATGTGTGTATATAAGTTACTCAAGTTTTGGGGTTTTGGTTGCACATAATTAAAAAGAGAAAAGATGCTGAACTGGGAGGTCGCGCGCCGCGCGGCTAGGTGGCGCGCCGCGCCATCTATCTGCAACAGATTCCTTTCTTCTTTTTAAAATAGATATTTTGAAGGCACTTGTGTAATTTCACTTTGGGGCAGAATTTAATACCCTAGATCAGTTTTGGGGAGCTCATTTACTACTCCCACAACAACCTCATCTCCTCCAATTGAATTTTAGTGAGAGAGTGCAATCCTTGAGAGAGAAAGCTCCATTTAAGGGTGAAAGAGGTTGAATCGGGTCTTGGTGCAAGTTTTAAAGTCGTTCATCTAGTCGATAGCTACGTGGTGATTGTGTTGGTAAGTTATAAAACCCAATTTCTTACTTCAATTGCTTTAAGGGTTAGGTTTTGGGCTAGTGATGAACCAAAGACCCATTTTGTTAGTATTTTGGGGATTTTGGGTGATTATGGGTTATGAAGACTCATTGATGACTAACCTAGGGTTTGAATGTGTTAATTGGACTTTTGAGTCTTAAAATTTGGTTAGTTGGTGGCTAGAACACTTTTGTAATATGTAAATGGGTGTTATTGGATATGGATGACCCAAATGGGTGTGTTGAATTTGAAATGGGTCAAATGAGTCTTTAATGACCTAAGTGGCCTAGCAAGTATGAAAACGAGTTAGCCTTGTGACCTAAATGTGTTTTAAACCCATCTTGACGAATGATTAGGGTTTTGGTGGGTGTTGACCCAAATTAGGGTTAAGGGTGCAAATGGGTTGAAATTGCACCTTGGGTCAAAATGGCTTAGAATGGTGAAAGGGTTTGGTTGACCGACTTGAGTTTGCGTCTAATGAGGTGTATAATATGATAGGTACGTTACTTTGAGGTCTTGCAAGCTCGGGTATCTTTTCACAAGACTTTGAGGTGAGTGGAATAATTATATGTGTATGTATATAATGTATCTATTTGTTGTAGCGTGAAATGTGTAGTGTCGAGGTGCTAAGACACCATGTTTCACGTGAAGAGTGTAGCATCGAGGTGTTAAGATGCCACTCGGGTGTAGCATCGAGGTGTTAAGATGCCACCTAGGAGTGTAGTGTCGAGGTGTTAAGACACCACTCCGTAAATTAATGAGTGATGCATCGAGGTGTTAATATGCCACTCGGGGTGATGTGCCGAGGTGTTAAGGTGCCACCCTAGGGGTTAGTGGTGCGAGGGGTTAAGTGCCCTAACGGATGTTGTGAACACCGATGGCGTTTTCGCGAGCGCCGTTCCCTTGTACTATTGGTTAACCATGGTTATTTGTGTTGTAAGCATATTATATTATTCGAGTTATATTCATATGCGGTTGTTATGCTAGCTTGTGGTATTAGAGATTTATAGCTTGCTATTGTGACGATAAGCTAAATGTGTATGCTAGCGTGTTTGCGGTTTGGTGTGTAAGTGTATGCAAGTAGGTATAATTATATATGTATTCGTATAATTATTGCATTCACTAAGCTTTGCTTACCCTCTCGTTGTTTACTATTTTTATAGGTTATGTTGTGGACAAGGGTAAGGGCATTATCATGGAATAGAGATTCCTGCTTTGTTGATTAGGGCACGCTTTTTGGAAGTTTAGTTCTTGGAGTTTGACCGAGACTTGGGTAGTTTAATCCCAAACGCCATACTCGTAGTGTAGTTTGGTACTTAAACTTTTTGGCGGTCGAAACTCATATTTTGTATTAAACTCGTAAAACGGCCGAAGTGGGCCCCGCTTTGTAAAACTTATTTTACGTTTGAATTGTGTTAGTTTTACATATTTGAATGTGTGGTTAAAAGGGTGTCATCTAAAAATGTCGGGAACTAGTCGATCTTTTTCGCATTTTGAGACTTTCCGGACAGACCCGAATGGCGCGCCGCGCGGCCATCCTGGCGCGCCGCGCCAGTTCACTGTGCAGCAATTTTTTTTTTATTTTGTATTTTTCACGTGGTTTGCTCGCGGGTTGGTTTGGGTTGTTACAAGTGGTATCAGAGCCTGGTCTAAGGGATTTAGGTGACTTGAGATAGGCGTCTAGACTTAGAATTTTTGTGTGTGCGCTATGCGGGACTTGTAGGACTTTGGGTCGGATCGGGATTAGTTTGTGCATAGGTTTATGTAAACTAGTCATGCGCTATTTGTTATGTATGTTTAGCGAGCATCGAGCGAGATGGACGTTGTACTAGCAAGTTAATGCGACGTGCTCGCGTAACAATGATTAGCTACCATTATTACGGGCGCAAATCGTGTCTAACAAGTAATGTACGACGATTGTTGAGCGAGATGGAGTAGTGTGGCGTATGTGTATGTATATATATATATATATATATATATATATATATATATATATATATATATATATATATATATATATATATATATATATATATATATATAATTTGTCCTTCCGTTGGTGGTTTAACCTAATTCGTTTTATAGAATGAAGACGAGAAACGGTCCCGAACATGATAACGGAAGTACAAGCGAGGACGCCGAGTTCTCAACTAAGGTCGAGGCCGTCTTTAAGAAGTTAAAAGCGGATTTTCTTGCGGACGTTCGAAAGGTCTTTCAAGATTCAGTTGATGAGCAAATAACCGATCTAATTAATGAACGAATGAAGGCCACTATCGAAGAGGCCCTTGACGCTAGGAATATCTATCCTCGCGGTGAAGGAGGTGAAGGAAGGCGGGACTTCCACTACAAGAACTTCAAGGATGCTCAACCCCCGATGTTTAATGGGGTGCGGGATCCTTTAAAAAGTACATGTTGGATCTCCGATATTGAGGGAGCTTTCCGTACCGCGAAATGTCCTCCCGAAAAGAAGACGAGGTATGGTTCTAGCATGTTACGCGAAGAAGCTAAGTTGTGGTGGGACGATAAAATCAACTTGTATGGTGAAGAACAATGTATGGGCTTGACATGGGAGGAGTTCAAGAAAGAATTTTTCAGAGAATACCGAACTTCATCCGATCTCGATAGAATTCGGGACGAGTTGCACCATTTGCAACAAGGGTCAATGGACTTGGTTACACTCAAGTCTACATTCTTGGCAAAGACTCGTTTTTGCCCGGAATATGTGGGTGATGATCATAAGCTCATGAAGGATTTCTACCGTACTTTGAATGATGAGTACAAGGGGAAGATTAGTCGGGGTATGGCTAAGTCTTTTGATGAATTGTTCGAGTTGGCTCGGGGTTTTGAACCAGAGGTTCCAAGAAAGAGTGATTTCATGTTTTCCAAAAGAAAATTTGAAGGTTTTAGTTACTCTAACGCCTCAAGCAAGAAAAGCAAGAGCAAGAGGGGGGCCGAAAGTGTCAATAGTGCAAAGAAGGGCACTACCGGCGGGTTTTCTTATACGTGCTACAATTGTGGGCAACCTGGTCATATGGCTCATGAGTGTCCGAAACCATCTTCCGGAAACAAAGTCACTTGTTTTAATTGCGGCAAAGAGGGGCATAAGAAGCCGGAGTGTCCCGATTTGCGAAATGATAATGTTAAGCGGTTAGAGAAGGCGGCAGGTACGGCAAGGGGTCGAAATTATTTGATGACCAATGATGAAGCCAAGCAATCAAACGAAGTTGTCTCAGGTACCTTCGTGGTTAATTCTAATCCGGCAAGAATTCTTTTTGATAGCGGTGCAAATTTGTCGTTTGTGTCTCCTAGATTTGTGCCTAAACTTGATAGACCGTTAGCTAAGTTAAGTCATCCGGTAGAAGTTGAAATAGCGAACGGCAAGACGGTGCTAGTGGTCGATGTGTGTGAAAATTGTGATGTTGTTTTTGGTGCCGAAACCTTTAAAATTGATCTTATTCCAATGACCTTGGGCGACTTTGATATTGTCGTTGGTATGGATTGGCTCGATCGTTATAGAGCCGATATTGCCTGCCATGATAAGTTTATTCGTATGAAGACCCCAAGTGGGGGAGAGTTGGTTATTCATGGTGATAAACGAAGGAGACCGGTGCCGATATGCACTTTTGCACGGGCACGTCGTTTTGTTGTTAGTGGTGGCATGGATTTCCTTGCTCATGTTGTCGATACTCGTAATGAGCCGCCACCCATTCGTGAAATTCCGGTTGTTAGTGATTTCGAAGACGTTTTTCCGGACGAATTACCGGGTGTTCCGGCGAAAAGACAAGTTGAATTTCGCATCGAGTTGGTTCCGGGGGCTACCCCCATTGCTAAAACTCCTTATCGCTTAGCGTCAACGGAGATGCAAGAGTTGTTAAATCAAATTCAAGAATTGCTCGAGAAGGGTTTTATTCGACCGAGTGCTTCACTGTGGGGCGCTCCGGTGTTATTTGTGAAGAAGAAAGATGGTAGTATGCGTATGTGCATTGATTACCGTGAGTTGAATAAAGTGATGATCAAGAATCGTTATCCATTACCTAGGATTGACAATTTATTTGATCAACTTCAAGGTGCAACGTATTTCTCTAAGATCGACCTATGATCCGGCTATCACCAAATGCGGGTCCGTGAGGAAGACATCGAGAAAATGGCTTTTCGAACGCGTTATGGGCATTTTAAATTCGTAGTTATGCCTTTTGTTCTTACGAATGCACCGGCGGCATTCATGGACCTTATGAACCGAGTGTGCCAACCTATGTTGGACAAGTCGGTAATTATGTTCATCGATGATATACTTGTTTATTCGAAGGGTATGAACGAACATGAACGTCATTTGCGTGAAGTTTTGAAGACCTTATGAAAGGAGAAGTTGTATGCTAAGTTCTCCAAATGTAAATTTTGGCTAAGGGAAGTCCAATTCCTTGGTCATATTGTGAACAAAGACGGTATTCAAGTAGATCCGGGGAAGATAGAGACAGTGAAGAGTTGGGGACGACCGACTACGCCTACGAAAATCTGAAGTTTTCTCGAATTGGCCGGTTATTATCGTCAGTTTATCCAAGACTTTTCTAAGATTGCTTCTCCATTAACGAAGTTGACGAGAAAGAATGCTAAGTTTAATTGGAAGAACGAGCAAGAAATTACTTTTCAATTGCTAAAAGGGAAGTTGTGTCAAACTCCGGTGTTAGTATTACCGGAAGGTGTGGAAGATATGACGGTTTATTGTGATGCTTCGCTAAATGGGCTCGGGTGTGTTCTGATGCAAAGAGGTAAAGTCATCGCTTATGCCTCTCGACAATTAAAGGAACACGAAACAAGATATCCGACTCATGATCTTGAGTTGGCGGCGGTTGTGCATGCGTTGAAAATTTGGAGCCATTACTTGTATGGTGTCAAGTGTACGATTTATTCGGATCATAAGAGTTTGAAACATCTCTTTAATCAATGAGATTTGAATTATCGCCAACGTAGGTGGATGGATGTGGTGAAAGACTACGATTGTGAAATACTTTATCATCCAGGTAAGGCGAATGTTGTCGCGGATGCGTTGAGTCGAAAGAGTCAACATCCGGCGATAAAAGTGGGGTCATTACGTTTGATTATTTCCAACGATTTTCTTGAGAAGCTTGGCGAGATTCAAATAGAGGCTTACGTTCACAATAAGCATGTGGAACGAATCGTGGGCCAATCGGAGTTCATTACTATGGGCCCGCATGGTTTGTTGTCCTTTCAAGGAAGGGTGTGGGTGCCTAAGATGGGTGATTACCGAAGGGTGCTACTTGATGAAGCACATAAGTCAAAATATTCCATTCATCCGGGCACAACAAAAATGTATCATGACTTGAAGAAAGATTATTGGTGGCTGGGCATGAAACGTGATGTTGTGAAGTATGTTGAGCAATGTGTCACGTGTTTACAAGTAAAAGCCGAACACCAAAAGCCGTATGGTAAGTTGCAACCGTTAGAAATCTCGAAATGGAAATGGGAGCACATTACCATGGATTTCATTACAAAGTTACCTAAAACGGCGAGAACCTAATTCGATTCAATTTGGGTTATAGTTGACCGATTGACAAAAAGCGCTTTGTTTCTTCCCATTAAAGAAGCGATATCGTCGGAGGCCTTGGCTAATTTGTTTATCAAGGAAGTGGTCTCGCGACATGGAGTTCCTATATCTATTATTTCGGATCGAGATACCCGTTTTACATCTCGGTTTTGGGAAAAGTTTCATGAAGATATGGGTACGCAATTGAAGTTGAGCACGGCGTATCATCCTCAAACGGACGGTCAAACCGAACGTACGAATCAAACTTTGGAAGATATGCTATGAGCGTGCATCATTGACTTCGGTGGTAGTTGGGACGAGCATTTGCCTTTGGTGGAATTCTCGTACAATAATAGTTATCATACTAGTATCGGGATGCCACCTTACGAAATGCTTTATGGACGTAGGTGTCGAACTCCCGTTTGTTGGGGAGAAGTGGGTCAAAGAGAGATCGGGAGTACTGATTTGGTTTTAGAGACCAATAGCAAGATCGATTTAATTCGGGAACATTTGAAGAAGGCTCAAGATAGGCAAATGCCGATAGACGTAGGCGATTGATTGAGTTCCAAGAAGGCGATATGGTGATGCTTAAGGTTTCGCCATGGAAGGGTATTATTCGATTTCGAAAACGGGGAAAGTTAGCTCCTCGGTTTATTGGGCCGTTCAAGGATTTAGCTCGTGTTGGTGAAGTTGCATATCGATTAGAATTATCCGAAGAGCTTGCGAGGATCCATAATACATTTCATGTTTCCCACCTCCGTAAGTGTCTTGCAGATGATTCCTCATGGATGCCTTTAGACGAGATCGAGCTAAACAACAAGTTAGAATATGTCGAAGAACCGATTGCTATCCTTGATGAGAAGGTGAAAATGTTGAGGAATAAAGAGGTGAGGACCTTTAAGGTTCAATGGCGACGAAGTAAAGGTTCCGAGTTCACTTGGGAGCCCGAAGAGTTCGTGTTGGTTTATCTTCCCTCGTGTCATGCGGCTTGGATTGCGAGGACGCAATCCGAATAAGTGGGGGAGAGTTGTAAGACCCGAATAATTGTAGTGTACATGTGTGTATATAAGTTACTCAAGTTTTGGGGTTTTGGTTGCACATAATTAAAAAGAGAAAAGATGCTGAACTGGGAGGTCGCGCGCCGCGCGGCTAGGTGGCGCGCCGCGCCATCTGTCTGCAACAGATTCCTTTCTTCTTTTTAAAATAGATATTTTGAGGGCAATTGTGTAATTTCACTTTGGGGCAGAATTTAATACCCTAGATCAGTTTTGGGGAGCTCATTTACTACTCCCACAACAACCTCATCTCTTCCAATTGAATTTTAGTGAGAGAGTGCAATCCTTGAGAGAGAAAGCTCCATTTAAGGGTGAAAGAGGTTGAATCGGGTCTTGGTGCAAGTTTTAAAGTCGTTCATCTAGTCTATAGCTACGTGGTGATTGTGTTGGTAAGTTATAAAACCCAATTTCTTACTTCAATTGCTTTAAGGGTTAGGTTTTGGGCTAGTGATGAACCAAAGACCCATTTTGTTAGTATTTTAGGGATTTTGGGTGATTATGGGTTATGAAGACTCATTGATGACTAACCTAGGGTTTGAATGTGTTAATTGGACTTTTGAGTCTTAAAATTTGGTTAGTTGGTGGCTAGAACACTTTTATAATATGTAAATGGGTGTTATTGGGTATGGATGTCCCAAATGGGTGTGTTGACTTTGAAATGGGTCAAATGAGTCTTTAATGACCTAAGTGGCCTAGCAAGTATGAAAACGAGTTAGCCTTGTGACCTAAATGTGTTTTAAACCCATCTTGACGAATGATTAGGGTTTTGGTGGGTGTTGACCCAAATTAGGGTTAAGGGTGCAAATGGGTTGAAATTGCACCTTGGGTCAAAATGGCTTAGAATGGTGAAAGGGTTTGGTTGACCGACTTGAATTTGCATTTAATGAGGTGTATAATATGATAGGTACGTTACTTTGAGGTCTTGCAAGCTCGGGTATCTTTTCACAAGACTTTGAGGTGAGTGGAATAATTATATGCGTATGTATATAATGTATCTATTTATTGTAGCTTGAAATGTGTAGTGTCGAGGTGCTAAGACACCATGTTTCACGTGAAGAGTGTAGCATCGAGGTGTTAAGATGTCACTCGGGTGTAGCATCGAGGTGTTAAGATGCCACCTAGGAGTGTAGTGTCGAGGTGTTAAGACACCACTCCGTAAATTAATGAGTGATGCATCGAGGTGTTAAGATGCCACTCGGGGTGATGTGCCGAGGTGTTAAGGTGCCACCCTAGGGGTTAGAGGTGTGAGGTGTTAAGTGCCCTAACGGATGTTGTGAACACCGATGGCGTTTTCGCGAGCGCCGTTCCCTTGTACTATTGGTTAACCATGGTTATTTGTGTTGTAAGCATATTATATTATTCGAGTTATATTCATATGCAGTTGTTATGCTAGCTTGTGGTATTGGAGATTTATAGCTTGCTATTGTGACGATAAGCTAAATGTGTATGCTAGCGTGTTTGCAGTTTGGTGTGTAAGTGTATGCAAGTAGGTATAATTATATATGTATTTTTATAATTATTGCATTCACTAAGCTTTGCTTACCCTCTCGTTGTTTACTATTTTTATAGGTTCGGTTGTGGACAAGGGTAAGGGCATTATCATGGAATAGAGATTCCCGCTTTGTTGATTAGGGCACGCTTTTTGGAAGTTTAGTTCTTGGAGTTTGACTGAGACTTGGGTAGTTTAATCCCAAACGCCATGCTCGTAGTGTAGTTTGGTACTTAAACTTTTTGGCGGTCGAAACTTATATTTTGTATTAAACTAGTAAAACGGCCGAAGTGGGCCCCGCTTTGTAAAACTTATTTTACGTTTGAATTGTGTTAGTTTTACATATTTGAATGTGTGGTTAAAAGGGTGTCGTCTAAAAATGTCGGGAACTAGTCGATCTTTTTCGCATTTTGAGACTTTCCGAACAGACCCGAATGGCGCGCCGTGCGGCCATCCTGGCGCGCCGCGCCAGTTCACTGTGCAGCAAATTTTTTTTATTTTGTATTTTTCACGTGGTTTGCTCGCGGGTTGGTTTGCGTTGTTACATAGTTGTTATTAAATATTACATACTTAATAATATGTAAAAGCAATATATTAAATTACTAAAGGATAAAAATATAATTGTCATATTTATAATATTAGTACTTTCATTAAAATAAAGATTTATATCAATATCAGTATTAATAGTATCATTAATATTATTATATAGATATGAAATTTGATACAATAAAATTGTTATAATTATTACTAATATTAGTGTTACCATTATTAATAAAATTATTATTATACATAATGATAAATTATGAATTTTGTCATTTTAAATTTCATTATTATTATTAAAAACTAATAGTTAACATTAATAATTGTATTATTATTATTATTATGTTCCTTTATATATTTAATATACAAATATACATATATAGTTATACAAATAAAGATATATGTAAATATATATACATATGCAAAATTACAGTTACAAATATATATGGATAAATAAGTGTATACAGTTATGTAAATAAATAAATACGATGTATATACATATATAAACATGGTATATACATATATAGATTCAGAGAAATTGCATATTCAGTTTCCCATCGCTTTCAATACTCTATGTAATTTGTTTCTGTCTCTAAAGATCTGTACTAACGATTCTAATATCAGTAATATCCAAAAATCGTTAGCCATCACATTCAACCTTTTGTATTTTTTTTTCTTCTTTCTGTCCTTCATGTCTGCGTGAGTAAAGGGCGACTTCAATTGTCAATACAAAACAAACAACGATCATATCATATATACTACTTCAATTATTAAATTACAATCTATATCTAATTCGATCTTCACAATGCAAATGGGAATCAAATTTAACGAAAACAAAACTCACACAATCATTTACAATCACCATCTCCTTCACCTTTTCTCTATGACTCTCTCTTATATTTCTTTGTGTATTCGAATCACTTCAACATAAACCGCCACCAACATCATATTATTATTGCTACTGCAGTTCCACTTTGAATCCATGTCACTATTGTCTGCTACAACTGCTATACAAGTTCTGTTTTAAGCCAAAAACCCAAACGACCATTACCTTTTCTGCTACTGTACTTGCAGCCAAAAGCAACCCAAACTGCCACCTTTTGATATAACCACACGAACACTCCCACTCCCCGTTTTGTTCTTACTGTACCAACTCCTAATACGATCGAATAAAACTCCATAAAAGGCTGCTGTAAGCGTGTCTTTTTCTTTCCCTCATATTGCTATAGCTTCGTTTTTTCTTCTTCTGTTGAACATAAGTGAAACGAGAATGATTGAGCATGTTTATTGTTTTGAAAAATTGATGAAATGGTGTAATAAACATTGCATTTTAAATAGACTAGTGGGACAAAGGAAGAGCTCATGACCAATACACTAATCAAACAAAACCCCACTTCACCCACTACTTAAAGCTATTAAGTTGTGCTTAACCAAATATCACGTTCGAAATATTCTAATACCTCATCACCGATTTTTTTTTTTGTTTCCCATTTGTTGGACATGTGCTAATGGTGGACCAAGTATCTATTAACTTTACGTACCAAATCTTATCTGGTAATGGCAATTGGGACTTAGTTGATGGAAGCCAATCTTAGATTTTTAAAATTTAAAACAGGCCATACTATTTTTGATAGGCCACGAATTTGTTTATTGGTGGGTCGAGGAGCATACATCATCATATGGATTATGGGTACTTGATTAAACAAATTTAGTTATAACGCAAGTGGGTTTGTGCTCTTTTTCTTTTTGGCGACACCCAAAAACAATACCACAAGCGTGGGTCACGTTCAAGAATTGGATGGATACAACTAATGTTTTGATTAGTTAATACATATTCTTTTTCTACATTGGTTACCGAATTATATATAGGTTAGTGGCCACGTTCTATTATTTTTTATACTCAGCCGTGAATTAAGTAGGAGGTGAGTAGAATATTGAGGATGATGAAGATAACGAGGATGATAATGTTTCTGTTTTCCTTCGGCTACTACTGCTACCCTACAATTTGCTGCTTGTATTCTGTACAAAAACCCAATACAAATAAATGTTACGGTGGAGTTTAAAAGAAGAAGAAAAGGAACCGAAATTTTTTATTTGTCTTGGGTCAATTAAACTTGCTTTGGGCTGTATTGGGTTATCATGTTGGTTTACAATTGGGCCGTGACATAATAAGGTTTTGGGCTATGGATTTTTGATCGAGTTCAAATCCGGATGAAATAGATGAATACGAAAATAAGGATAAAAGAAATTAGAATTCGTAAAATAACAAAAAAATAGAAACAGAGGAGTGGTGTGGAGTGTTTGCGGGTTAATGTGAGGTCGCGAGTTCAAGTCCCGTCCTGGGCAGTTTCTTTCTTTTTACTGCTCCTAAGGTATTATTTGATATTATTATTATTATTATTATTATTATTATTATTATTATTATTATTATTATTATTATTATTATTATTATTATTATTATTATTATTATTATTATTATTATTATTAAGTATTATTATTATTATTACTATATTTATTATTATTAATGTTATGATTAATACTATTGTTATTAAGGTTAAGATTAATTATATAAGATGATAAATTAATATATAAGTATGATCAATATCATTATTATTAAAAAGTATTATGATTATGACAATAAAAGTTTTAAAGATATTATCACTAAGATTATAAGAATATATCTAAACTAATGGATTTGAAAACTATGGATAAAATTTTAATTTAAGTGAATTACTAATTATTAGCATTATTATTAATAAAGTTATTATTATTATATTTATTAGTACATCATTATTATTATCAAAAACTATTTTTTTAACACATAAATATTTTATACTTAATACATGTACTAATATTTCACATAACAATATAAATAAACCTTGCTAATATTATTTATTTAAAAACGTACATATAACAAACTATTGATTTTTAATATAAAACTAAACAATAATGTATATAAATAAATATGAATATATTAATATAACTATATAGATATTAATCATTTTCAAATATATGCACAATTAAATATATAATATATAAATTAAGATATAGTAAATAAATTTGTTCGATTACGATTATGTGTATTAATAAATATACAAATGATATAGGTTCGTGAATCCGATGCAAACCCTATACTTGTTCAATGTCGTTCTATGTATTTTTACTACAAAATACAATACTGTGAGTTTCATTTGATTCCCTTTTTACTCTTTACATTTTTGGGACTGAGAATACATGCGCTTTTATAAATGTTTGACGCAATAGACACAAGTACCTTAACTGCATTCTATGATAGAATTACCTGGGATTGGGGTTGATTATTATGACACGCATTAGCCCCAATTTCCATTATAGCGTATGAGCTCCCGAGCCGGGTGGATGGTTTATTATTTATGACATTTTGGCACCGGTTGTCCTATATTTTATAAACATGTGTTCAGCCGTGGGATGTAAAGACCGGCACAGAGGTTCTATATTTTGAAGGCACATGTATTCAGCCGTGGGGTGAAAGACCGGCACAGATGGTTACTATTATATTGTGAATCCTCACCAGGTGTTTCTTCATATGAAAGATGTTTTTTTTTGTGCAGTTGGAATGGGACTTCTGCACGTTTTATAATATTTAAAATCTTGTGGTCTATGAAAATGATGAAAATGAAATGATTACTATAAACTAATGAACTCACCAACCTTTTGGTTGACACTTGAAAGCATGTTTATTCTCAGGTTTGAAAGAAATCTTCCGCCGTGCATTAGCTCATTTTAAGGACATTACTTGAAGTCATTCATGACATATTTCAAAAGACGTTGCATTCGAGTCATTAAATTTCATTAGAGATTATTATTAAGTAAATGACGGATAGGGTCATTTATAGTTGGATATTATGAAATGGTATGCATACCTGTCAACTTTCGATGTAATGAAAGTTTGTCTTTTAAAAACGAATGCAATGTTTGTAAAATGTATCATTTAGAGGTCAAGTACCTTGCGATGAAATCAACTATTATGAATCGTTATAATCGCTATGGATTTCGTCCGGATGGATTAGGACGGGGCGTTTCAATGGTTAAGCTTTGTGATGGTGTGTTCTTGATGGTTGAAGAAACAGAAACTAGATAGATGATAAGGTAGTTTTGGGTTGATAACATGATGAAGGTGGTGATTGATATTAGCGTGATCAAAGTGGGTTTTCTTTTGTTTCTGTTTTTCTTCATGAATATAATAACAGATATGTATAAGATGGTTGAGTAAATAAAGCAATAGCTAGATTGGTTCATAATTGATGTATGAAATCGACTTGTAGAAAACTAAAGACAGAAAGTACAGGTAGTTTCAATCAGAGAAGAAATTTGAGGAAGAAAATAAAAAGGCAGATAATAATGGATGACAGATTTCGTACTATATGCTTCCTAACCATTTGTTTCCATCTGATTCTAATTTATAAGTATTAATATGTTATTAATAAAAATACTGATAATTAAATAACAAAATTACTAATAATAATAATAATAATATTTATAATAATAACATCAATAATCAATAATAATAATAATAATAATAATAATAATAATAATAATAATAATAATAATAATAATAATAATAATAATAATAATAATAATAATAATAATATCAATAATAATAATAATAATATCAATAAAAAATAATACTACTAATAAGAATATTTAATCTTTATAAATTATATATATTACAATATATATAATATTACTTATGTATTGAATTCACATATATACATATATATTCATTTGTTAATCCTTAATTATTATGTATCATTTTTTACATATCTAATTCAAATGTTTAGATTATATTTTATAATTTCAATTTATTATATCTACTTACATTTATATATAATTATACACCTATTTATTTACAAACAATTGTCGTGAATCGTCGGGCATAGTCAAAGGTCAAATGAATACAGGAACATAGCTCAAAGTTTTTGAGACTCAATATTACAGACTTTGCTTATCGTGTCGGATTCATATTAAGATTAAGTTTAAATTTGGTCGGAAATTCCCGGGTCATCACAGAACCCAAATGCAATTTTACGCTACGGGTTAAGAACCTATTTAGATTATTACGGGGCTGTTGGACATTACGAATGAAAGGACCCATTCATATACATTATAAACGATTCACAATAGTTGATTACATCGCGAGGTATTTGACCTCTATATGATACCTTTTACAAACATTGCATTTGTTTTTAAAAGACAAACTTTCTTTACATCGAAAATTGACAGGCATGCATACCATTTCATAATATCCAACTATAAATGACCTAATCTGTCATTTACTTAATAATAATCTCTATTGAATTCAACCACTTGAATGCAACGTCTTTTGAAATATGTCATGAATGACTCCAAGTAAGATCTCTAAAATGAGCTAATGCACAGCGGAAGATTTCTTTCAAACCTGAGAATAAACATGCTTTAAAGTGTCAACCAAAAGGTTGGTGAGTTCATTAGTTTATCATAATCATTCATTTCCATCATTTTAATAGACCACAAGAATTTCATTTCCAGTTCTCATAAATATACGTCCCATGCATAGAGGCAAAAATCATTCATATGGTGAACACCTGGTAACCGACATTAACAAGATGCATATAAGAATATCCCCTATCATTCCGGGAAATCCTTCGGATATGATAAAAACGAATTCGAAGTACTAAAGCATCCGGTACTTGGATGGGGTTCGTTAGGCCCAATAGATCTATCTTTAGGATTCGAGTCAATTAGGCGTGCACTAATTCTCAAAATTAGTGATGTTCCCTAATTCTTAGGCTACCAAGCAAAAAGGGGCGTATTCGGCTTCGATCATTCAACCATATAATGTAGTTTCGATTACTTGTGTCTATTTCGTGAAATATTTATAAAAATTATGCATGTATTCTCAGCCCAAAAATATAAAGGGTAAAAAGTCAAATGAAACTCACCATACTGTATTTCGTAGTAAAAATACATATAACATCATTGAACAAGTGCAAAGTTGGTCTTGGATTCACGAACCTATATTAATTATATATATTTATATGTTGATTAATATTTGTCTAACAATTTAGGTCAAGTCATAGTGTACCACAATCCTAATGCTCGAGTCTAATATGCAATAGTCAACAAAAGTTAATTTGACTCAAAATGATTTCCAAAATTTATACATGATTATTATATAGTTTAAATATCGTCGTTTTATATTTTTAAAAGATTTTATTAGAGTAAATAATTCATTTGTTAATAAATAAAATTTCATATAGAAATATACATTTATATATCTTAAGTAATAAAATCTATAAAGTTCATTTAATATCATAAAAATATTATAATAGGTTTTATTAAGGTAATTATATTATTTGTATTACATATTTATTTGATAAAATAATATTGATAATAATAACAAGTAAAAGTTGTATTATTTTGTGATAATAATAAAAATATCAATATTTATATTTATTAAAAATGATATTATGATAAAATGATAATCCTAATTACGATGACTTTAATATTTACGATACTTTTTAATATTAACTTTAAAATAATAATTTTATTTAAAAATGATAATAATAATAATAATGATATTTTATGATAGCAATGACATTTCTATTATAAATGATGTTTTTAGAAAAAATATTAATAATACTTTTAATAATAATAAATTGATAAAAATAATAAGAACGATAATTTTTATTTAGATTAATATCTTACAATATTTTAATTTCATCATAATATTCATAACTCATTATTTCCTAATTGATTTGTTAGTAGCTTTTAAATCGTCTTTTATATCGCGTTCATTTTAATAATAATAATAGTAATCATAATAATTGAGTGTTACTAATATTAGTTTTAATTATAATAATACTAATAATAATAAATATTATGATAATGATAATACTAATAACTATTTTAATGATAATAATAATAATAATTCTAACTATAAATTTAATATAATAGCGATAGTAATAATAATTTTTAATGATAATACTTTGTATAGGTAAAGGTAATGATAATAATAATAATAATAATAATAATAATAATAATAATAATAATAATAATAATAATAATAATAATAATAATAATAATAATAATTAGACAAAAATTAGAACGATGATAATAACGACGATAATAATAATCATTTTAATAATAATACAAAAATTCAATTGACTATAACTTCTAATTCGTTCATCAAAACCATTCGATATCTAAATGAAAAGTTCTTAATTTTTCGCTAGCTTTCCAACGACATGCATATCTTATACCTTATCTCAACCGCATAGGTTACTAATTTAAGATTCAACATAACCTATCTAAGGGCAATATCAAAAGTACAAGCATG
The DNA here is from genome assembly GCF_046630445.1 of Rutidosis leptorrhynchoides. NCBI lineage: Eukaryota > Viridiplantae > Streptophyta > Magnoliopsida > Asterales > Asteraceae > Rutidosis > Rutidosis leptorrhynchoides. Next base: position 54,258,508 of record NC_092334.1, read on the forward strand.
CATAATTCTAAATACTCGAGCACTAGTCAAGGATACACTATTAATATAGAAAAGTTAAGTTATGAGTGCTCACGTATCAATATTGAGATTTAATATTGCAGGAAAAGTATGTAGACGCAACGGAGATGATAAACACTAAATTGACCTCACGAGCATATCCATGAACCATACCCATCACCTCCATAGCTATAACCCATAATTTCATTAGTCCTCTCATACTCATAAAATTCAAGTTGTAACAACTCGCGAGTACCCCTTGTCGTAGTATTTTATGTATAATTAATAGTATTTATACTAACACTAATACTACTAATAATAATATTAAGATTAATAATAATAATAATCTTAATAATAATAATAATAAATAAATTACATAAATATTACGGAGTATAAGAGATCAGAGGAAGAGACTTGAGAGATATATAATGAAATTGGAACTAGTGGAATCGAGCGACTTTAATCATGTTACCACCACCTAACCCCCATGCGATTGCATGGGGTTTGTGAGGTTGAACCATGCACTCGCATGGCTAAGGGGAAAGGTTCAAGTTCATACCATTTTTCATGCCGACACCTTTTTTTATTAATATTATATATATATATATATATATATATATATATATATATATATATATATATATATATAATTTATATAATTACTTATATATTATATTATATTTACGCTCATGGTAAAAATGTAATTTTTACTAAAATGACATGGACGTTGTCACTCGACTCATGTATCACTTTCGGTTTTTCTAGCGCACTTTCGTAAGTTTAGAAAACTTGCCTTTTACATTACGTGACGTGTACCCTTAATAATAATTTGACTTATTTATCAATAAATTACTTTATGAAAAATGTGACTTATATAATTGAGTGTTGTGGTTATTTGCTTCTATAAATCAGTGGCTCGTTGTTTGTCAAAATATTTTATTTCAAATCAGGACGTTTTATGACTAAGTTAAAAATATATATATTCTTATTTAAAATTGTAAATTTGCATAATATATATATATATATATATATATATATATATATATATATATATATATATATATATATATATATATATATATATATATATATATATATATATATATATATATATATATATATATATATATATATATATATATATATATTTGAAATATTTATCTAATGATATAATATTTAGTCTTTCAAAACCAATTACATTTCAAAGTTCGTATAATATAACTCGTTTTAAATAGTAGTAGTTATCTTACTAAATAATATTTTTAATATGAAAACTAAATAATGGATTTATCAAGGGATATGAGTTAATCAAAGTGAAACACACTTTTGAAGTTTAAATGAGAATGTTTACTAATTTTTGACTAACTTTCGTTAACGACACTTTGTTTTTATTTGTAGGGTCACTTTACCAATTTCCGAATAGGGTTAAAAAGAATAGATTTCTTAAATCAAAGTGGACCTCTCAACAGAGACTCGTAAATCATAATTCAATGTGTCTGATAATTCAATCCGTCGATAATTATTTTAAATATATTTTAAAACAACAACGTTCATGTAAAGTATTATACGTCTAATACTTGTTAACGTTTTCAAGTTATAACATACATATATATATATATATATATATATATATATATATATATATATATATATATATACATATATAACCATATCCGTTCCTATAATGGTTCGTGAATCTTTGGAATTTGGTCGAGGTTAAATGAATGTATGGACACAGTTTAAAATTCTTGAGATTCAACATACAAACTTTGCTTATCGTGTCGGGAATATATAAAGATTAAAGTTTAAATTTGGTCGAAAATTTCCGGGTTGTCACAACGAAACCCTCGTCCTTTTGATGACATTACAACATGCTACCTAGCCAATGGTCATAACGGTTATTTTCCACAAGACCAAGGATGGGAAGTCGTCTTAGTAAAACCAGAATGCATGACTTGTTTCTGGACTTATGAATTACGTGTCTTTATTTCCTTTGCTGAACAACTTGCGTATTAACTAGATTTATCTTCAAAACTGTCCTGTATCATAGTGTACTATATTTCATGTTATATGTAATATAGCAAAGTTGTAAGTTTGAAGAATATTTGTATGTGATATATTATTATAATCAGTTTTTCATATAGAATTGTAGTAGTTAAATTGTATATTAGCTACTAAGTATGAACTTAACGGGTAGGTAGTACCCGAATTTAAACTTATAAAATGCTAATATGAAGAAAAAGCTTTTATAAATGAGTTCATATTATGCTACGAGATACTATTGACTACTCTTAATATTCTGTATGATTAACTTGTTTCATTTGACTATTTTGAAGGAAATGGCACCGACTACTCAACACACCTTGAATATGAGCGAAGAGGAATTTCGTGTCTTTCTTGCTTCAAACATAGCTGCAGTACATGCCGCGCTACATACCAACAATAACTCTGAATCTAGCAATACAGCTAACGGCGCAAGAAATCGTGTAGGATGCTCCTACAAGGAATTCACTGCCTGCAAACCTTCAGAATTTGATGGGACCGAAGGACCAATCGGGTTGAAACGGTGGACCTAGAAAGCTGAATCGGTGTTTGCCATAAGTAAGTGTGCTGAAGGAGACAAAGTGAAGTACGCTACGCATACCTTCACAGGTATTGCGTTAACATGGTGGAATACCTATCTAGAGCAAGTGGGACAAGATGCTGCTTAAGCGCTACCGTGGTCAGCATTCAAGCACTTGATGAACGAGAAGTACCGTCCCAGAACTGAGGTCAATAAGCTCAAGTCAGAACTTAGAGGGTTACGAACACAGGGATTCGATATTACTTCGTACGAAAGACGATTCACAGAATTGTGCCTATTGTGTCCGAGATCGTTCGAAGATGAGGAAGAGAAGATCGACGCGTTTGTGAAAGGGTTACCGGAGAGAATCCAAGAAGATATAAGTTCACACGAGCCTGCCTCCATACAAAAGGTATGTAGAATGGCTCACAAACTAGTGAACCAGATTGAGGGAAGAATTAAAGAACAGGCGGTCGAAGAGGCCAACGTGAAGCTAGTCAAAAGAAAGTGGGAGGAAAACGGTGATAAGAGTCACCAATACAACAATAACTATCCCAACAATCGCAACATCAATCGCAACTACAACAAACGGTACAATAACAACAACAACAACAACTATAGCAATCATCCCAACAACAATAACAACCACAACAACAACAACAATCAGAAGCAGCTATGCCAAAGGTGTGAAAAGTATCACTCGGGGTTCTGCACCAAATTTTACAACAAGTGTAAAAGTAATGGTCATAGCACGGCGAAATGTGAGGTCTACGGACCAGGGGTTAACAGAACGAAAGGAACAAATGGTGTCGGAACGAGCAATGGCGGAGCAAGTAGTGTCGGAGCAAGTTATGCCAATGTAGTTTGTTATAAATGTGGAAAACCAGGCCACATTATTAGAAATTTCCCGAACCAGGAGAACACGAATGGACAAGACCATGGAAGAGTTTTCAATATTAATGCGGCAGAGGTACAGGAAGACCCAGAACTTGTTACGGGTACGTTTCTTATTGACAATAAATCTACTTACGTTTTATTTGATTCGGGTGCGGATAGAAGCTATATGAGTAGAGATTTTTGTGCTAAATTAAGTTGTCCATTGACGCCGTTGGATAGTAAATTTTTACTCGAATTAGCAAACGGTAAATTAATTTCAGCAGATTATATATGCCGGAATCGAGAAATTAAACTGGGTAGCGAAATATTTAAGATTGATTTGATACCAGTAGAGTTAGGAAGTTTTGATGTAATAGTTGGCATGGACTGGCTGAAGGAGATGAAAGCAGAGATCGTATGTTACAAAAATGCAATTCGCATTGTACGAGAAGATGGACAACCCTTAATGGTGTACGAAGAAAAGGGCAACACGAAGCTACATCTAATTAGTAATTTGAAGGCACAAAAACTAATAAGAAAAGTGATATTGCTCTAAACATACATATTATTAGACGCAATATCAGTTATATTTCATCAGCTTTTATCATTTAAAAAGACATTCAACGTATAATATTCAAGAAAAACGACAAAAGTGGACAAGAGCTTGCTATTTGAAGAAACGACGATAAAACGATAGTTTTAACCAAATTTATATCAAGAAATGTTTATCCGAATGAAAGTACAAGATGATCGAAGAAAAAGAGTTCAAATGGAAAGTTCCAAGTCAATTTACATCGATACGAGGTCAACATAGAACAAACGAGAAAATAAAAATATGAAAACTGCCATTTACTCCTACGCGAATCGTGTGAGTTTACACGAAACGCGTAGTAATTTGTTCTTACACGAATCGTGTAGCCTCTACACGAAACGCGTAATGTTAGGCCGAGTTTAATCATGGATCAGAAATGGGGCGGCTGATTTGGAGATTAAAAACTATTCTTTTTCTTAAGTGCTACATCAACTAGGATGGCTTTTGACTCAACTACTACTTCTATTTCAATGATAAATAAGGAGATACATGAGACATATCAGACAATTATTATACACACATACAAATTATTGTCATTTATTTTTAGTACTCTGTATCATTTTCATTTTAATCTCAAGGTTCAATATTTAGGATAGTTTCAAATATTAAGGGTGTATTATTCGTGATTAAGGGTGTTATTGTACGCGTGAAAGGGGTGTTATTATTGTAATTTTCCTACCGTTTGAAGTTAATGAAAGTGAAGATATTTAAGTAAGTTTACTCTGTTAAAATTAGCGCTGTTATTATGTTTGCATATCTATATTTTTATGTTTACCCTAGTGTAATGAATAGCTAAATTTCCCTAGTGTTTGCTTAAATGTAGAGCCCCTAGTGAAATGGATTGTTACCATTTCTAAAAGTTAAAAATGTAACTTTAGTATTTTTAATATTGAGCCTAGTTAAAAGAACCATTTTTATGTAATTAGGTATTTAACCCTTGCCACTTAATTTATTAAATTTAAAATAACGAAAGTTGTTTTTATTTACATAAATTAAGCTTCAACATTAAAAATGATCTAGACGAATTTAAGGATAAGTTATTAAAACCAATTTAGAAATAAACTTCGGTGGTTTGGGTAATATCAATAATTATATGACAGTGAAATTGTAAAAAGGGAAACCGTTACGATTTGGGTATTGGCGAAAGTCAAAACTAGGCTAGGTCTCAATTTAAATACTTAAGGAATAGTAGCTATCTAAAAAAAATCCGATGAAAATTAGATTTTATTTAGTTAAGTCTTAACCTTATATTTATTCGAAAGAAAAATATAAAGTTTATTACTAAAACATTTTAAATAGGGCGTAAACTCAAAACAATCCATGGACCTAGGGGTGACACATTTAAGTAAACACTCCCATTTATCCCATTATTATTTCTTGTAAACGTATTATTATCATTATTTACGAATTATTATTTTAAAATATAAAAACAATACATAAAAACATCTAAATCCGTAACAGACTGTTTGTCACATCGTATAAGTCATACGCGAATCGTGTATGGTATACGCGAAACGCGTATGCCTGTAATTCAAACTGTACGATCAGATTCACACAATTCGCGTAGGTTTTAAATTATACGCGTATCGCGTATAAATACGCGAAACGCGTAAGGTAATAACGCGGCTACAGTACCAGTTAGGGTAAAATTAGGGTTTTAATTATTTAATTATTTATATTTAGGTTATTACTATATAATTAATATTAGTTATTATAAAATACCTTAATACATGTTTTAACCTTATAATTAGTGTTAATTAAAAGTTTATAACTTATAATTAGTTTGTAATTAGTTAAATTACTATTCCTAATAATTTATATTAATATAATTAAAACTTGTCATTTAGTTAATTTAAATAAGTTTATATTATAATTACTCAAAACAAAATTCTAAACATATAGTTTTATTAAAAATTACTATTTTACTAATTACCATCTAGTAATATAATTAATGCATCATAATTAGCATAATTTCATTTAGTTCCTTTTTAAGTTATTTATTGTAATCTTGTAATTTTATTTATGAAGTAAATTAGTTAAGTTATTTTCTGTTACTGTTATATTATAAATTCCTAATCCAAAATCCCCTTTAACTAAGTTTGACATCAAAGACTATTAAAAACCATTAAACACTCCATCTCCCTGTGGAACGAATCGGATTTACCGACAAACTAAACTACACGGATAGGACTAGTTGCCTATATATGTGTGAAATCAACCTGAATTCAATAAAATACCACATATACAATAAATCAATTCGTGTAACAAAACAACTCAAATCCGTTCATAAATAAAGGTTACGATCCAGCACATCAACTTTTTGGCGCCGCTACCGGGGAGGTTGGCAGTTAAATAAATAGATTATTTTTCTGATTCGTAGTAATAGTTGGATTTGTACGTGGACCGGGTTGTTGGATCACCAATTTTATTGGTCAATAGAAGGATCCTGCCTCTCTGCTGCATCTTTTGGCTATTCGAAACGTGGGCAAAATCAGAAGGAAAATCTGTTTGTTTAAGGGTTTTTATCATTGTTTTTATGTTATTCGATCCTCTCGAGGAAATTCATTTCCAAGAAAGTTCAAAGTTTTTGAATAAATCCTTTAAATTCTTTGTACAATTTCCCAAATTGTATGATCCGTTCAATCCTAAACTCGTTAAACTTAATCCGGAACCTCAAAGAATTAATAAAGGACAAAAACAACAAAAAGAAATAGGAAGTACTAGTAATTTTAAAACACCGAAAAACACTAAAAAAGAGAAACAAATAGGTAACCCTAGATAAACCTTTAGTGAAGTGATCTCATAATAGAAATTAATGTATGAACTTACGTTCCTCCAACGCTAAATTAACTCCTTCACATCCTGAGCCCGAAAGAAAATTCCACGAACGCTTAAGAGCTCAAGAAGTAGAATCTCTTGCTAAAAATTTAGAGTCACTTTCCTTAGAATCCGACTCTGAACCAATAATTCAACCAATCATAGAGCCGATTATTAAAGAAGAAGAAGAAATGGCTGATACAAATCAAACGATGGAAGCATTAATGAAGGCCACAAGAAAAGGTCAAGGCCACGCAATCATCCAACCCACAATGAGTGATGGCTTTGAAATAAAAGGTCAATTTTTACACATGGTAACTAATACATGTCAATTCGGTGGAGCCCCAAATGAGGATGCTAACGAGCATCTTCGTAAGTTTGTAAGCATTTGCAAGCTTTTCAAAATCAAAGATGTCACCGATGAAGTTGCATGTTTAAAAATCTTTCCATGGTCCTTAAAAGATGATGCAAGAGATTGGCTAGACTCATTACCAGAAGGTTATATTGAAAACTGGAATGATATGATGGATAAATTTTTGTCAGAATTCTTTCCTGCTTCAAAAGCAGCAAAATTACAAAGTGACATAAATCACTTTAAACAAAAGCCTAATGAAACTCTTTATGAAGCTTGGACCCGATTCAATAAAATGCTTCGAATATGTCCTCAACACGGGTTGAATACATTCCAAAAGGTCCAAATATTCTATAAAGGAGTCAATGTAGCAACTAGAAAAGATATAGATGTTGCAGCCGGGGGTTCGATCATGAAGAAAACACCTGAAGACGCTCACACAATCATTGCTGATTTAGCTTCCCATTCTCATAATTGGCATCAAGAAATAGAATTTTCTAGATCATCAAATGTTGCTAGTATTGAAAGCAATGATGAAATTGCTTCTTTAAAAGTTCAAATAGCAAATCAAGCAAGGCAAATCGAGAAAGTAACCAAGGAAATGCATGCTATCAGAGTAGGATGTGAACTATGCCAAGGTCCCCATCTTACTAGAGATTGTGATCAAAGTACAATGGAAGAACAAGCAAATTTCTTAGGTTACTTACGAAAAGGTGAAATGAACTTCAGTGATTTTCCAGCTATAGAAGCAAACAACTGAAAATATCCTCCTATAAACAGCTATCAAGTAGGAGGACCTTCAGGATCAAATAATAATAACTATCAAAATAATAATAACTATCAAGGAGGAAATCCAGGTTACCAAAATAACCGGAATTTCCCAAATCAAAATCAAAGAAATCCGCCACCAGGCTATAATAACCGAAATCAACCTCAACGAAATTATCAAAATAATTTCCAACACAATCAACCACAACCACTAGCACTTATGCAACCACAACCATTAGCAATTATGCAACCTCAACCTGAGAGGAAATCTGGTTTAGAAGATCTCTTAAGAGATTTTATGGTTAAGCACGAGCAAAATGCAGAGCTCCAAACTCAGCAAATCCGAAATCAACAAGCCACAATACAAAACTTAGAAAGGAATGTTGGAAGGATATCACAGTTACTATCAGAGAGACCACCAGGTACTCTCCCCTCAAATACTCAAGTGAATCCCAACAACCCCCAAACAAGGAACGAGCATGTAAATGCTATAACTACTAGAAGTGGTTTAACTACTAAACCAGAGACTCTTAAGTCCCTGGAAGTTCCTTTATGTCCTTCTGTTTTACAAATTCCGGTTGATGAAAATGAGCAAGTTGACAAAGAACAAGAGAAAGATGATCCACCTGAGGTCATACCAAAGAAAAGTGAAGAACCAACAGTAAAGGTGCATAAGGAACCTATTCCATACCCAAAAGCATTAAAGAAAGACAGACTCGCGAGGCGATATGAGAAATTTGCGGACATGATTAAGCAAATTAGCATTAACATGCCACTCGCGGAGGTTCTTAGGGATATGCCCAATTACGGGAAGTTTTTAAAGGATCTCATATCCTCGAAGGGTAAATACCACGACGTTTCTGCCACATTCCTCTATGAGGAATGTTCGGCCATCTTAAAGAAACAAAATGTACCTCCAAAATTAGGAGACCCTGGTAGTTTTATCATACCATGTATGATGGGTGATTCGGTGGTGTACGATGCACTAGCCGACCTAGGTGCAAGTGTTAACTTAATGCCTTACTCGTTATATTTAAAACTTGACTTAGGAGACTTAAAACCAACCCGAATGGGTATTCGATTAGCAAACCAATCATTTGATACTCCCATAGGTATAGCCGAGGATATACTTGTAAAAGTTGGCTCACTTATCTTTCCCGTCGACTTTGTTATTCTAGAAATGCAAGAGGACACAAAAGTTCCTATCATTTTAGGACGTCCTTTCCTAAACACTGCAGATGCTATCATTAATGTCCAAAAAGAATAATTGAGTCTAGGTATGGGAAACGAGAGAATAATTTGTCACATTGACAAAGCCATGAAAAGACCCACTTCTACCGATGACTCTTGTTTTCAAATTGATGTTATAGATCTTTGTGTCGAGAATGAATTGAAGAAGCTACTTGAAATTGATATCCCGGGGTTAGCCCCGGTAAGTGAGAATGAATACTTCAATATTGATAAAGATTTTGATGAGTTGATGAAGGTGGTCACGGATGACGAGACCATAATAGAAGAAATTCCCATGGAAGAGGAATCGTTTGAAGAAATCAAAAATGAAGATAGATTTCGTATAAAAAATTCCTTAGAAGAACCACCCGTACTAGAGCTTAAAGAGCTACCCAAACACTTGGAGTATGCTTATCTCGAAGGTACATCTAAATTACCAGTAATTATTGCTTCACATCTATCAGATAATGAGAAGGATAAGCTAATTTCTGTATTAAAAACCCATAAAAAGGCTATAGCCTGGAAAACAACCGACATTCCGGGAATAAACCCGTCTTATTGTACACATAAAATTCTCCTTGAGAATGACTACAAACCCGTAGTACAAAGACAACGCAGGCTAAATCCTAACATGAAAGAGGTTGTTAAAAAGGAGGTCGTCAAGCTTCTTGACGCCGGGTTAATCTACCCCATCTCCGATAGTCCATGGGTTAGTCCAGTACAAGTAGTACCCAAAAAGGGGGGTACAACCGTTATATTAAATGAAAAGGACAAACTCGTCCCAACTAGAACAGTTACCGGCTGGAGAGTCTGTATTGATTACAGACGTCTAAATGATGCCACTAGAAAGGATCATTTCCCGTTACCTTTTATTGATCAAATGCTTGAACGATTAGCGGGAAAAGAATATTATTGCTTTTTAGACGGTTTCTCCGGTTACTTCCAAATTCCAATTGATCCCAACGACCAAGAAAAGACCACATTCACTTGTCCTTTTGGTACCTTTGCCTATCGCCGCATGCCGTTTGGTTTATGCAATGCACCCGGAACCTTTCAAAGGTGCATGATGGCAATCTTTGATGACATGGTAGAGGATTGTATGGAAGTCTTCATGGATGACTTTTCCGTATTTGGAGACTCCTTTGAATCGTGTCTTTTCAACCTTGAACGTATGCTTATCCGATGTGAAAAAGCAAACTTGGTCCTAAATTGGGAAAAATGCCACTTCATGATGAAAGAGGGCATTGTACTTGGTCACAAAATATCTCGTGCGGGAATAGAGGTAGATAAAGCTAAAATTGAAGTTATCTCTAAGCTACCTAAACCATCAAATGTTAAAGCAATTAGAAGCTTTCTTGGTCACGCAGGATTCTATAGGCGATTTATCAAAGATTTTTCTAAAATCGCCCGCCCATTGACCAAACTTCTTGAAAAGGATGCTCCATTTGACTTCGATTCTAATTGCGAGAATGCATTCTCGATTCTAAAGTCAAAACTCATACAAGCTCCCATTATGGTATCTCCAGATTGGAGTATGCCATTTGAGCTAATGTGTGACGCAAGCGACTATGCTTTAGGTGCTGTTTTAGGACAACGTCCCGATAATCATTTTCTTCCGATTTATTATGCAAGTAAAACTCTAACGGGAGCCCAAATTAATTATACCACCACGGAAAAAGAACTCCTAGCGGTTGTTTATGCATTTGATAAATTTCGGTCATATTTGGTGTTGTCCAAGACCATTGTTTACACGGACCATTCGGCACTTAGGTATTTATTCTCGAAACTAGATGCAAAACATCGTCTCATACATTGGGTTCTTTTACTTCAAGAATTTGACATTGAGATACGTGATAAGAAAGGAGCCGAGAATCTAGCTGCCGATCATTTATCCCGACTTGAAAACCCCGAATTAGATAAACTTGATGATACAATCATCAAAGATACATTTCCTGACGAATCTCTAATGAGGGTTGAAAAAGAATCTGAAAACCCATGGTTTGCCCATTTTGCAAACTATCTTGCTTCAGGCATTCTACAAAAAGGACTTACTTATCAGCAAAAGAAGAAATTCTTTGCGGATTTAAAGTCTTATTTCTGGGAATACCCAGACCTATTTCGTGTTGGTGCGGATCAAATAATTCGCCGTTGTGTGTACGGACAAGAAGCTCAACAAATTCTTGAGCATTGCCATCAAGGGCCAACCGGCGGTCATTTCGGACCAAACCACACTGCAAGAAAAATCCTTGAATCGGGCTTTTATTGGCCCACGATCTTTAAAGATGCCCATGATTTCGTTCGGACTTGTAACGCATGCCAACGAACGGGTAACATAACGAAAAAGGATGAGATGCCTCAAACCGGCATCCAAGTTTGTGAAATCTTTGACATTTGGGGAATCGATTTCATGGGACCCTTTCCAAGTTCACATAAGTGCAAGTACATACTAGTAGCCGTTGACTATGTATCCAAGTGGGCTAAAGCAAAAGCTTTGCCTACAAATGATGCTAGGGTGGTGGTAAACTTCTTGAAAAATCTTTTCTCACGCTTTGGAATCCCAAAAGCACTCATATCCGACCGAGGAACACATTTTACCAACAACCTTCTTGAAAAGGTGTTGAAGAAGTATGGCGTAACTCATCGTTTCTCTACTTCGTACCACCCGCAAACAAGTGGTCAAGTGGAGAACACGAATCGTGCCTTAAAACGCATACTTGAGAAGACGGTTAATAACAATCCTAAAATCTGGCAACGCAAGTTAGATGACGCGTTGTGGGCTTTTAGGACTGCGTATAAAACACCAATAGGTACCACACCATTTAGACTTGTATACGGTAAAGCGTGTCATCTACCTGTTGAAGTTGAACACAAGGCGTACTGGGCTATGAGAGAATGTAATACTGACCTTGTACAAGCCGGAGAAAATAGGTTATCACAACTTAACGAACTAGATGAATTAAGATTACAAGCCTACGAAAATTCTAAAACATATAAAGAAAAAACTAAAGTATGGCACGATGCACGATTAAAAAAGAAAGAATTTGAACAAGGGGATAAAGTATTGGTATTCCAATCACGTTTCAAGTTTTCACCTGGTAAACTTAGATCCCGATGGAATGGGCCATATATAATAAAACAGGTTTTTCCATCTGGATATGCAGAGTTGTATGGTAAAGACGGTGGAACTTTCAAAGTGAACGGATACAGACTCAAGTTATACTTTGAAGAAATCAATACTACGGAAAGAGACGAAACCACCTTCTACCCTAAGGACAAATAAATTCAGGGTAACTCTAAGGTTTTAAACTTCATTCTCGATTTTTATTCTTATCTTTAAGAGTGGGGTTAGATTGGTCTTTCCCTAGCAGACCCTAAAGAACTAGTCTTCTCCCTCCATTCTACCTTTTTAATTTCTTTTTGTTTTTATTGTGTAATTTCAAGATGCGCAGTCAGTATATCTACAACCATTTCATTTTAAAGTGCGATAAGATTTTACCGAGGGATGTGGTGTTAGATATTAAGAAAAGATGCGATAAGGCGAGGAAAGAAGAAAGACAGAAACTAAATGAGACAAACTATGCAAGAGGAAAATCTAAATTAGCTAAAAGGCGTCGAGCACGTCATTTGGGTAAATGTGTGAAATGTGGAAAACCGACTCACTCCGGAGATTGCCCAAAGAACCAAACGGACTCTAATTACGAGTACGTAACCTTATGCCGAGAAGGGCCTTTAAAATGTGCAGAAGAAAACCTCTTAAACCAGCGAGGTTACACCTACGAAGCAATGGGGAGCGAAATAATGCGACTCCACTACGAGGCGAGCCAACGAGGCTTCACTCTTTAAATCTTTTTCTCGCCAATTGTGTGTTTGTGCATTTTTGTGTGTAATGTTTTGGTGTGTTTGGTTTGTTTTTGTTTGTTGTATGTTCTTTTAAAACGGTCTACCATTTAAAAGTGATGAACCTTGAGTTCAATATGTTTTCATTGAAAACGATAAATGTTAAGTGTTACAACTGAATTATCGTTTTTCAAATTGCACGAAATTTCTTGTTGGATTCATAAGATATCTGTTAAATAGTAAACCACGAAAACAAAATAAAAATTTAAAAAAAAAAAAAAAAAAAAATCTTTTCTACTAAATTGAAGGTGAAACGCCTTGAGTTTAACTTGTTTCTTTGAAAATGAAAATGTTAGGTGTCACAACTGAATTTTCATTTTTCAAATTGCACAAATTTTTTTTTTTTGTTAAATTCTAAAAGTCTACAGTAGATTGCAAAATATACCTTTTTATCAATAACCGTAAAAATATATAACTTGTAAATCTTTGTCGTGGATAATGATAGGTTTGACGACCGAATTTATCTCTACCTAATCGATAGGAAACAAAGTTTTAAGTTTGAAAATTAGTTGATTTAGGGGTATACAAAAAAATAGAGTGTATTTTAATTTGTGTAATTTTTATTTTTCATGTACTTAAAATTAAAAATGTTAATAATTTTAACACAAAAATAGAGTGTTTTTATTTTATTTTAAATTTGTTTTCGAAAAACATTAAAAACTTTAACTTTTAATGGATTGAATTTTATAAATTGAAATTAAAAATTTATAAACGGATTAAGATCAGGTGTAACAACCGAATTTCCGTTACAAATATAAATCTATAAAAGATATTTTAAAATCAAATGTTTATAAGTTGAAAAAAAAAAAAAAAAAAATTACAGACAAAGCATACGCGAATCGTGTAGACCTACACGAAACGCGTGGAATACAAAGCTTACGCGAATCGCGTAGACCTACGCGAAACGCGTAAGGTCAAAAACACTGAACATAACAGATCGGGCAGCAGACCTGTTTTCACACTCTAAATTTTATCTTTTCTCTGCTGTGACGAAAACCCAACACAAAAACCCGAAAATCACACCCAAAAACTTAAATTAACACTTCCAATCTTCTCCAATTCTTCAATCTTTCAACATGCCTAGATTGGTAAGGGTCCTAAACCCATTTTACTTAGTGTTCTTCAAGTTTTTCATTATTTTTCTTTATAGCTTTAATCCGATTTATATGCATGTTTTTGTTGAATTTTGCTTGATTAATGCTATATCTATGTTGTTAGTAGGATAATAAACCCGATTAACATAAAAAAATGATGTTTAATTGGTTATTGAAAATTAGGGTTTATACAAAATTGGGGAAAATTAGGAAATTGATACTGAGGTGTGTTATTTTGGTTGTAATTAGTTGTTTTTGAGTGTTTTGTTAGTAGTTAGAACTTTTGAACATGATTTTGATTGTTTGACTGTGTGATTTTTAATTTTAGCCTAAATTTGTTAATTTTTGCAAGTTCATTTTAATGAATCAAGTATGAACTTTAATGCTATTAAGGATTGTTTAGAAGCTGAAATACACGCAATGTGATTGAATTAAATTCGATATACTTAGAAAAATTACATGTGTTCACTTATGAATTAGACTTTGTATATGAAACTTGATTTTTGAATTATGATTTTTGGTTTGTTTCTGCTTTATTTTGAATTATAGAACTAAATCTTCCAATGTTGTTGAAATAGATTGATTCATGTGGTGATGAAACAAGCTTGTTTGTTGAATTTAAACTCTTTGCTAACATTGACACATCCTATTGGGATGATTTCCTTATTTTTAAAATGTTATGCAGGGACCATTTAGAATGAGGGCATTTAACCAACAACAAGCACAAGATCAAGTTACCCCTGAAATGGAACAACAACTCTTGAACCTACACCCGATCCTGCAATTTCCTAACGAAGTACATCAAAGGGTGCAAAAAGTTAAGGATTTACTCATTCTGGTAAATCGAACCATCTCTCCAGTTTACGTTGTTGATTGGGATCCCCTAGGAGACCCGGTCAACTTAGATACACCGATAAGGGAAATTTTAACCCAAAGTTTCACGAATGAATTTGGGGAAATTAGGTATTATAATGACTTTGAGAGATTGTTTAGGTTAAATTCTCCTGTATACAGAGAATGGTGTTTAGAATTTTATTCTACCGTTAGGATGAATATACACCCGGAAAATATCGAAGATACTAGTTTCCTACAATTTAGATTGGGTGGTGTAGATAGAGTAATGTCCCTAGGCGACACGACTATGGCCTTAGGGATTTATGACGGTAATGAGATGAATGCTCCAGGTTTTTGGGAATATATTTTTACAGGAGCTAGGTATACAGGAGATTATGATTCTTTGAGTGTCTAGCGCTCTTTTTCCCAAAAGAATACATATGTAGCAGGCCAAGAATCATACCTTAAGATCACTGATGTTCACTGTCGAATAATTCATAAATTTATAGCGAACACAATTAACCAAAGGGCATTCCTTAATACAGATAAGATTAATTATGTTGACCTTTGGTATTTGGATGCAATTAGAGATAGGGATACATTTATTAGTATACCCTATGGAGTGGCCTACTTTTTAGCCCACTTTGGTAAGGGTGCTCGAGGATCCAGTGACATGTCGGGGGGTCACTATGTCACATGTTTGGCAGCCTGGTTCGGTCTCGACCCAAATGAATTTGACCCTCCAATCCAACCAATAGATCAACCGGTTCGTAATTTGGGATTGGAGGTGTATAGGACAGCTAAGGCTATACGTGTAAGGGGTGGGGTACGTAGTTTAAGGCAACAGGAAGTTGCTGCTCACGCACCTATGGAGGAGGATGATGAACCCGCGAGGGAAGCTAGGAGGAGACGCAGAGAGACAGATCAGGCTAGCTCGTCTCATACAGGTACTTCTGATTTCGATATACTCCAAAACTCGTTTAACGCATTGAGTTTAGATGTACGTAATTCATATCAAAACTGGGGAGCGAGATCAGAAGATCAGTACACTGCTTTATCTCGGCAATTAGGGGACATTAGGCATACCCAGCTAGATTAATATAATATGATGTCCAACATTCGATATGATCAGAGGGGAATGGGAAATCAATTAGAGTGGGCGCATCATCAGGCATATTTATACGCGTCTAACCCGCAGAATTACGCACCCTCAGTGTAGTGACCCGAACTTTTCAATGTTTATATATATTAATTGAGATTGATATTTACATGATTAAATGTTTCCAACATCTTAAGCAATCAAACTTGTTAAGACTTGATTAATTGAAATAGGTTTCATATAGACAATTGACCACCCAAGTTGACCGGTGATTCACGAACGTTAAAACTTATAAAAACTATATGATGACATATATATGGATATATATATATAGTTAACATGATACTATGATAAGTAAATATATCATTAAGTATATTAACAATGACCTACATATGTAAAAACAAGACTACTAACTTAATGATTTTTAAACGAGACATATATGTAACGATTATCGTTGTAAAGACATTTAATGTATATATATCATATTAAGAGATATTCATACATGATAATATCATGATAATATAATAATTTAAAATCTCATTTGATATTATAAACATTGGGTTAACAACATTTAACAATATCGTTAACCTAAAGGTTTCAAAACAACACTTACATGTAACGACTAACGATGACTTAACGACTCAGTTAAAATGTATATACATGTAGTGTTTTAATATGTATTTATACACTTTTGAAAGACTTCAATACACTTATCAAAATACTTCTACTTAACAAAAATGCATACAATTACATCCTCGTTCAGTTTCATCAACAATTCTACTCGTATGCACCCGTATTCGTACTCGTACAATACACAGCTTTTAGATGTATGTACTATTGGTATATACACTCCAATGATCAGCTCTTAGCAGCCCATGTGAGTCACCTAACACATGTGGGAACCATCATTTGGCAACTAGCAAGAAATATCTCATAAAATTACAAAAATATGAGTAATCATTCATGACTTATTTACATGAAAACAAAATTACATATCCTTTATATCTAATCCATACACCAACGACCAAAAACACCTACAAACACTTTCATTCTTCAATTTTCCTCATCTAATTGATCTCTCTCAAGTTCTATCTTCAAGTTCTAAATGTTCTTCATAAATTCCAAAAGTTCTAGTTTCATAAAATCAAGAATACTTTCAAGTTTGCTAGCTCACTTCCAATCTTGTAAGGTGATCATCCAACCTCAAGAAATCTTTGTTTCTTACAGTAGGTTATCATTCTAATACAAGGTAATAATCATATTCAAACTTTGGTTCAATTTCTATAACTATAACAATCTTATTTCAAGTGATGATCTTACTTGAACTTGTTTTCGTGTCATGATTTTGCTTCAAGAACTTTGAGCCATCCAAGGATCCATTGAAGCTAGATCCATTTTTCTCTTTTCCAGTAGGTTCATCCAAGGAACTTAAGGTAGTAATGATGTTCATAACATCATTCGATTCATACATATAAAGCTATCTTATTCGAAGGTTTAAACTTGTAATCACTAGAACATAGTTTAGTTAATTCTAAACTTGTTCACAAACAAAAGTTAATCCTTCTAACTTGACTTTTAAAATCAACTAAACACATGTTCTATATCTATATTATATGCTAACTTAATGATTTAAAACCTGGAAACACGAAAAACACCGTAAAACCGGATTTACGCCGTCGTAGTAACACCGCGGGCTGTTTTGGGTTAGTTAATTAAAAACTATGATAAACTTTGATTTAAAAGTTGTTATTCTGAGAAAATGATTTTTATTATGAACATGAAACTATATCCAAAAATTATGGTTAAACTCAAAGTGGAAGTATGTTTTCTAAAATGGTCATCTAGACGTCGTTCTTTCGACTGAAATGACTACCTTTACAAAAACGACTTGTAACTTATTTTTCCGACTAGAAACCTATACTTTTTTTGTTTAGATTCATAAAATAGAGTTCAATATGAAACCATAGCAATTTGATTCACTCAAAACGGATTTAAAATGAAGAAGTTATGGGTAAAACAAGATTGGATAATTTTTCTCATTTTAGCTACGTGAAAATTGGTAACAAATCTATTCCAACCATAACTTAATCAACTTGTATTATATATTATGTAATCTTGAGATACCATAGACACGTATACAATGTTTCGACCTATCATGTCGACACATCTATATATATTTCGGAACAACCATAGACACTCTATATGTGAATGTTGGAGTTAGCTATACAGGGTTGAGGTTGATTCCAAAATATATATAGTTTGAGTTGTGATCAATACTGAGATACGTATACACTGGGTCGTGGATTGATTCAAGATAATATTTATTGATTTATTTCTGTACATCTAACTGTGGACAACTAGTTGTAGGTTACTAACGAGGACAGCTGACTTAATAAACTTAAAACATCAAAATATATTAAAAGTGTTGTAAATATATTTTGAACATACTTTAATATATATGTATATATTGTTATAGGTTCGTGAATCAACAGTGGCCAAGTCTTACTTCCCGACGAAGTAAAAATCTGTGAAAGTGAGTTATAGTCCCACTTTTAAAATCTAATATTTTTGGGATGAGAATACATGCATGTTTTATAAATGATTTACAAAATAGACACAAGTACGTGAAACTACATTCTATGGTTGAATTATCGGAATCGAATATGCCCCTTTTTATTAAGTCTGGTAATCTAAGAATTAGGGAACAGACACCCTAATTGACGCGAATCCTAAAGATAGATCTATTGGGCCTAACAAACCCCATCCAAAGTACCGGATGCTTTAGTACTTCGAAATTTATATCATATCCGAAGGGTGTCCCGGAATGATGGGGATATTCTTATATATGCATCTTGTTATTGTCGGTTACCAGGTGTTCACCATATGAATGATTTTTATCTCTATGTATGGGATGTGTATTGAAATATGAAATCTTGTGGTCTATTGTTACGATTTGATATATATATAGGTTAAACCTATAACTCACCAACATTTTTGTTGACGTTTAAAGCATGTTTATTCTCAGGTGAATATTAAGAGCTTCCGCTGTTGCATATTAAAATAAGGACAAGATTTGGAGTCCATGTTTGTATGATATTGTGTAAAAACTGCATTCAAGAAACTGATTTCGATGTAACATATTTGTATTGTAAACCATTATGTAATGGTCGTGTGTAAACAGGATATTTTAGATTATCATTATTTGATAATCTACGTAAAGCTTTTTAAACCTTTATTTATGAAATAAAGGTTATGGTTTGTTTTAAAAATGAATGCAGTCTTTGAAAAACGTCTCATATAGAGGTCAAAACCTCGCAACGAAATCAATTAATATGGAACGTTTTTAATCAATAAGAACGGGACATTTCAGTTGGTATCCGAGCGTTGGTCTTAGAGAACCAGAAAATTTGCATTAGTGTGTCTTATCGAGTTTGTTAGGATGCATTAGTGAGTCTGGACTTCGACCGTGTTTTCTTTAAAAATGATTGCTTAACATTTTTGTTGGAAACTATATATTTTTAACATATGAATATTATGTGATATATTAATCTCTTAACGTGTTTGATATTATGTGATAGATGTCTACCTCTAGAACAAGTCCCATTGACTCACCTAATAATAATGAAGAGTCAAATGTAAATTGGAATGATTTGTGGACTGATTCACAAGTTCCCGAAGAGGAACCGGAAGAAGAGTCGGAACTGGAAGAAGAATCGGAACCGGAAGAAGAATCGGAACCGGATGAAGAAATAGAACCGGTGGGGGAAATAATAAAACGGTTAAGTAAAAGAAAATCCTCAACCAACCGACCAAAGTTAATTATGGTCAATGGTGTTTCCGCCAAGGAAGCAAAATATTGGGAGGATTACCAATTCTCCGATGAATCGGATTCCGATGAGAATTCCGATGATGTTATAGAAATTACCCCAACTGAATTTAAAAAGGCAAAAGAAAATAATAAGGGAAAGGGCATAAAAATAGAGAAATCTAATTCCAACCCCGATGAACTTTATATGTATCGTCAACCCCCGAAGTCCTTAAGTTGTAACAATGACCCGGGAACCTCTAAACCACCAGGTTTTTCTAAACCAATGTGGAAAACGACGGCTCGTATTAGGGGAACATCATATATCCCTAGAAACTTGGCAAAATGAACCAAAACTGAAGAGGAAGAAACAAGCGAGTCGGAATAAGATAGTTGTATTCGTGTGGTGTAATATATGTAATATAGTATGCTTATGCTTTATGATATATGTAAAAATTGCTTGTATTAATAAGTATTTTTTTATGAATCTAACTCGTGTATATTTTTACAGTATAAAAACACAAAATGGATAGACAACCCAATATTTTAAGAGACCTACCCGGAGACATGATTGATGAAATCTTGTCTAGAGTCGGTCAGAATTCTTCGGCACAACTATTTAAGGCGAGATCAGTTTGTAAGACATTCGAAGAACGTTCCAAGAATGTCTTGGTTTATAAGAGACTTTCGTTTGAAAGATGGGGGATATCACATTGGGAAACCAATAAGTTACGATGTGTTTACTTTGACGCATATATTGCGGGGAACCCAAATGCTATTTTACGCAATGGGTTAAGAAATTATTTTGACTCAATATATCCGAATATTGGACTTCGTGATTTAGAAAAAGCGGCTAACATGCAACATAAAGAAGCATGTTATGCTTACGGATTAGTAATGTTCGCTTCTCACCAAAGTGAGAACAAGAACATCGGGCTACAACTATTAAACAAAACGTTTCCACAAGTGACGGAGTCGGTAATTGGGGTAAGAAATGAGGTTTTTAGATTATTACGGGACTGTTGGACATTACGTAACCCTCGTCCCTTTGATGACGTTACAACACGCTGTCTTATCAACGGCCATAACGGTTATGTTGCACAAGACCAAGGATGGGAAGTAGTCCTAGTAAAACCAGAATGCATGACTTGTTTCTGGACGTATGAATTACGTGTCTTTATTGCCTTTGCTGAACGACTTGTGTACTAGCTAGAATTGTCTTCACAACTATCTTGTATCAAAGTTATTGTGTGCTATATTTCATGCTTTATGTAAAATAAGCGGTATTGTAAGTTTGTAAAATATTGTATAAAAGTTTGAACGCGAAATATTATTATAATCAGTTTTTCATATAGAATTGTAGTAGTTGAATTGTATATTAGCTACTAAGTATGAACTTAACGGGTAGGTACTACCCGAATTTAAACTTATAAAACGCTAATATGAAGAAAAAGCTTTTATAAATGAGTTCATATTATGCTACGATATACTATTAACTACTCTTAATATTCTGTATGATTAACTTGTTCCATTTGACTATTTTGAAGGAAATGGCACTGACTACTCGACACACCGTGAATATGAATGAAGAGGAATTCCGTACTTTTCTAGCTTCAAACATAGCCGCAGTACAGGCTGCGCTACATACCAACAATAACCTTGGATCTAGCAGTACAGGAAATCATGTAGGATGCACCTACAAAGAATTCACTGCCTGCAAACCTTTGGAATTTGATGGAACCGAAGGACCGATCGGATTGAAACGGTGGACCGAGAAGGTTGAATCGGTGTTTGCCATAAGTAAGTGTACTGAAGAGGACAAAGTGAAGTACGCTACGCATACCTTCACAGGTTCTGCGTTAACATGGTGGAATACCTATCTAGAGCAAGTGGGACAAGATGATGCGTACGCACTACCGTGGTCAGCATTCAAGCACTTGATGAACGAGAAGTACCGTCCCAGAACCGAGGTCAATAAGCTCAAGACAGAACTTAGAGGGTTACGAACCCAAGGATTTGATATTACCACGTACGAAAGACGATTCACAGAATTGTGCCTATTGTGTCCGGGAGCATTCGAAGATGAGGAAGAGAAGATCGACGCGTTTGTGAAAGGATTACCGGAAAGAATCCAAGAAGATATAAGTTCACACGAGCCCGCCTCCATACAACAGGCATGTAGAATGGCTCACAAACTAGTGAACCAGATTGAAGAAAGAATTAAAGAACAGACTGCTGAAGAGGCCAATGTGAAGCAAGTCAAAAGAAAGTGGGAGGAAAACGGTGATAAGAATCACCAATACAACAACAACAGCAATTACAACAATAATCGCAACAATTATCCCAACAATCGCAACATCAATCGCAACTACAACAAACGGCCCAACAACAACAACAACAACAACAACAACAGCAACTACAACAATCATCCCAACAACAATAATAACCGCAACAACAACAACAATCAGAAGCAACTATGCCAAAGGTGTGAAAAGAATCACTCGGGGTTCTGCACCAAATTTTGCAACAAGTGTAAAAGAAATGGTCATAGCGCGGCGAAGTGTGAGGTCTACGGACCAGGGGTTAATAGAACGAAAGGAACAAATGGTGTCGGAACGAGTAATGGCGGAGCAAGTAGTGTCGGAGCAAGTTATGCCAATGTAGTTTGTTATAAATGTGGAAAACCAGGCCACATTATTAGAAATTGCCCGAACCAGGAGAACACGAATGGACAAGGCCGTGGAAGAGTTTTCAATATTAATGCGGTAGAGGCACAGGAAGACCCGGAGCTTGTTACGGGTACGTTTCTTATTGACAATAAATCTGCTTACGTTTTATTTGATTCGGGTGCGGATAGAAGCTATATGAGTAGAGATTTTTGTGCTAAATTAAGTTGTCCATTGACGCCTTTGGATAGTAAATTTTTACTCGAATTAGCAAATGGTAAATTAATTTCAGCAGATAATATATGTCGGAATCGAGAAATTAAACTGGTTAGCGAAACATTTAAGATTGATTTGATACCAGTAGAGTTAGGGAGTTTTGATGTGATAATCGGTATGGACTGGTTGAAAGAAGTGAAAGCGGAGATCGTTTGTTACAAAAATGCAATTCGCATTATACGAGAAAAAGGAAAACCCTTAATGGTGTACGGAGAAAAGGGCAACACGAAGCTACATCTTATTAGTAATTTGAAGGCACAAAAACTAATAAGAAAAGGTTGCTATGCTGTTCTAGCACACGTCGAGAAAGTACAAACTGAAGAAAAGAGCATCAATGATGTTCCCATTGCAAAAGAATTTCCCGATGTATTTCCGAAAGAATTACCGGGATTACCCCCACATCGATCCGTTGAATTTCAAATAGATCTTGTACCAGGAGCTGCACCAATAGCTCGTGCTCCTTACAGACTCGCACCCAGCGAGATGAAAGAACTGCAAAGCCAATTACAAGAACTTTTAGAGCGTGGTTTCATTCGACCAAGCACATCACCGTGGGGAGCTCCTGTTTTGTTTGTCAAGAAGAAAGATGGTACATTCAGGTTGTGTATCGACTACCGAGAGTTGAACAAACTTACCATCAAGAACCGCTACCCACTACCGAGAATCGACGACTTATTTGATCAACTACAAGGCTCGTCTGTTTATTCAAAGATTGACTTACGTTCCGGGTATCATCAAATGCGGGTGAAAGAAGATGATATTCCAAAGACTGCTTTCAGAACACGTTACGGTCATTACGAGTTTATGGTCATGCCGTTTGGTTTAACTAATGCACCAGCTGTGTTCATGGACCTTATGAACCGAGTGTGTGGACCATACCTTGACAAGTTTGTCATTGTTTTCATTGATGACATACTTATTTACTCAAAGAATGACCAAGAACACGGTGAACATTTGAGAAAGGTGTTAGAAGTATTGAGGAAGGAAGAATTGTACGCTAAGTTTTCAAAGTGTGCATTTTGGTTGGAAGAAGTTCAATTCCTCGGTCACATAGTGAACAAAGAAGGTATTAAGGTGGATCCGGCAAAGATAGAAACTGTTGAAAAGTGAGAAACCCCAAAAACTCCGAAACACATACGCCAGTTTTTAGGACTAGCTGGTTACTACAGAAGGTTCATCCAAGACTTTTCCAGAATAGCAAAACCCTTGACTGCATTAACGCATAAAGGGAAGAAATTTGAATGGAATGATGAACAAGAGAAAGCGTTTCAGTTATTGAAGAAAAAGCTAACTACGGCACCTATATTGTCATTGCCTGAAGGGAATGATGATTTTGTGATTTATTGTGACGCATCAAAGCAAGGTCTCGGTTGTGTATTAATGCAACGAACGAAGGTGATTGCTTATGCGTCTAGACAATTGAAGATTCACGAACAAAATTATACGACGCATGATTTGGAATTAGGCGCGGTTGTTTTTGCATTAAAGACTTGGAGGCACTACTTATATGGGGTCAAAAGTATTATATATACCGACCACAAAAGTCTTCAACACATATTTAATCAGAAACAACTGAATATGAGGCAGCGTAGGTGGATTGAATTATTGAATGATTACGATTTTGAGATTCGTTACCACCCGGGGAAGGCAAATGTGGTAGCCGATGCCTTGAGCAGGAAGGATAGAGAACCCATTCGAGTAAAATCTATGAATATAATGATTCATAATAACATTACTACTCAAATAAAGGAGGCGCAACAAGGAGTTTTAAAAGAGGGAAATTTAAAGGATGAAATACCCAAAGGATCGGAGAAGCATCTTAATATTCGGGAAGACGGAACCCGGTATAGGGCTGAAAGGATTTGGGTACCAAAATTTGGAGATATGAGAGAAATGGTACTTAGAGAAGCTCATAAAACCAGATACTCAATACATCCTGGAACGGGGAAGATGTACAAGGATCTCAAGAAACATTTTTGGTGGCCGGGTATGAAAGCCGATGCTGCTAAATACGTAGGAGAATGTTTGACGTGTTCTAAGGTCAAAGCTGAGCATCAGAAACCATCAGGTCTACTTCAACAACCCGAAATCCCGGAATGGAAATGGGAAAACATTACCATGGATTTCATCACTAAATTGCCAAGGACTGCAAGTGGTTTTGATACTATTTGGGTAATAGTTGATCGTCTCACCAAATCAGCACACTTCCTACCAATAAGAGAAGATGACAAGATGGAGAAGTTAGCACGACTGTATTTGAAGGAAGTCGTCTCCAGACATGGAATACCAATCTCTATTATCTCTGATAGGGATGGCAGATTTATTTCAAGATTCTGGCAGACATTACAGCAAGCATTAGGAACTCGTCTAGACATAAGTACTGCCTATCATCCACAAACTGATGGGCAGAGCGAAAGGACGATACAAACGCTTGAAGACATGCTACGAGCATGTGTTATTGATTTCGGAAACAGTTGGGATCGACATCTACCGTTAGCAGAATTTTCCTACAACAACAGCTACCATTCAAGCATTGAGATGGCGCCGTTTGAAGCACTTTATGGTAGAAAGTGCAGGTCTCCGATTTGTTGGAGTGAAGTGGGGGATAGACAGATTACGGGTCCGGAGATTATACAAGAAACTACCGAGAAGATCACCCAAATTCAACAACGATTGAAAACCGCCCAAAGTCGACAAAAGAGCTACGCTGACATTAAAAGAAAAGATATAGAATTTGAAATTGGAGAGATGGTCATGCTTAAAGTTGCACCTTGGAAAGGCGTTGTTCGATTTGGTAAACGAGGGAAATTAAATCCAAGGTTTATTGGACCATTCAAGATTATTGATCGTGTCGGACCAGTAGCTTACCGACTTGAGTTACCTCAACAACTCGCGGCTGTACATAACACTTTCCACGTCTCGAATTTGAAGAAATGTTTTGCTAAAGAAGATCTCACTATTCCATTAGATGAAATCCAAATCAACGAAAAACTTCAATTCATCGAAGAACCCGTCGAAATAATGGATCGTGAGGTTAAAAGACTTAAGCAAAACAAGATACCAATTGTTAAGGTTCGATGGAATGCTCGTAGAGGACCCGAGTTCACCTGGGAGCGTGAAGATCAGATGAAGAAGAAATACCCGCATCTATTTCCATAAGATTCGTCAACACCTTCAACAGCTTAAAATTTCGGGACGAAATTTATTTAACGGGTAGGTACTGTAGTGACCCGAACTTTTCAATGTTTATATATATTAATTGAGATTGATATTTACATGATTAAATGTTTCCAAAATCTTAAGCAATCAAACTTGTTAAGACTTGATTAATTGAAATAGGTTTCATATAGACAATTGACCACCCAAGTTGACCGGTGATTCACGAACGTTAAAACTTATAAAAACTATATGATGACATATATATGGATATATATATATATAGTTAACATGATACTATGATAAGTAAATATATCATTAAGTATATTAACAATGACCTACATATGTAAAAACAAGACTACTAACTTAATGATTTTTAAACGAGACATATATGTAACGATTATCGTTGTAAAGACATTTAATGTATATATATCATATTAAGAGATATTCATACATGATAATATCATGATAATATAATAATTTAAAATCTCATTTGATATTATAAACATTGGGTTAACAACATTTAACAATATCGTTAACCTAAAGGTTTCAAAACAACACTTACATGTAACGACTAACGATGACTTAACGACTCAGTTAAAATGTATATACATGTAGTGTTTTAATATGTATTTATACACTTTTGAAAGACTTCAATACACTTATCAAAATACTTCTACTTAACAAAAATGCATACAATTACATCCTCGTTCAGTTTCATCAACAATTCTACTCGTATGCACCCGTATTCGTACTCGTACAATACACAGCTTTTAGATGTATGTACTATTGGTATATACACTCCAATGATCAGCTCTTAGCAGCCCATGTGAGTCACCTAACACATGTGGGAACCATCATTTGGCAACTAGCAAGAAATATCTCATAAAATTACAAAAATATGAGTAATCATTCATGACTTATTTACATGAAAACAAAATTACATATCCTTTATATCTAATCCATACACCAACGACCAAAAACACCTACAAACACTTTCATTCTTCAATTTTCCTCATCTAATTGATCTCTCTCAAGTTCTATCTTCAAGTTCTAAGTGTTCTTCATAAATTCCAAAAGTTCTAGTTTCATAAAATCAAGAATACTTTCAAGTTTGCTAGCTCACTTCCAATCTTGTAAGGTGATCATCCAACCTCAAGAAATCTTTGTTTCTTACAGTAGGTTATCATTCTAATACAAGGTAATAATCATATTCAAACTTTGGTTCAATTTCTATAACTATAACAATCTTATTTCAAGTGATGATCTTACTTGAACTTGTTTTCGTGTCATGATTTTGCTTCAAGAACTTTGAGCCATCCAAGGATCCATTGAAGCTAGATCCATTTTTCTCTTTTCCAGTAGGTTCATCCAAGGAACTTAAGGTAGTAATGATGTTCATAACATCATTCGATTCATACATATAAAGCTATCTTATTCGAAGGTTTAAACTTGTAATCACTAGAACATAGTTTAGTTAATTCTAAACTTGTTCGCAAACAAAAGTTAATCTGTAACAACCCAAACCAAACCACGTCAAAACCCCGTTAATTTTTACAACATAAAAAAAATTTTCTGGTGCAGTTCATCCGCGCGGCGCGCCAGGTGGGCGCGCGGCGCGCCAAATCACCTGGACAGCCCGCTGTCCCCGGAAGTCAATTTAACGAAAATGTTTGACTAGTTCCCGACACATTTAGCCAAAACGCTTTTAACCGTACATTAATATATGTAAAACTAGCACATAACTAAGGTTTGAGCGAGTTTTACAAAGTGGGGCCCACACGTGCCCAAATTACCCCTTAAGTATAAAAATACAATTTTAAACCATAAGACTCTTAATACAAAACAAAGCCGAGCATGGCGATTGGGGATACACTACCCAATCCTAATAAATCCAAAAGCAAGCCTTCTACGCAAACTATGCAAGTCCTCTAATCCTCGCGCTTACCCGAGCCACCATCCGCATGCAATCTATAAAAAGAGTCAACAACGAGAGGGTAAGCTAACGCTTAGTGAATGATAATATACTACATACATATATATGTATAAAATGAATACGCCACACAAACAAATACCGCATACCGTAGCATCCAAATATAAAGCAACTACACTAAGCATACCGTACAATCTCTAAGCATCAAGCTAAAGGTACAACAACAAATATGAGTCCACCAACGACAAAGTGAACATCTCCAAATGGCTACACCCGGAGGGTTAGCTACAACACAACAATACATTAATATATATAACAATATAAACGAACAAGGTTAACACCTTAACCCAATACCGAGAACCAAATACCACAATGAAGATTGGCCGAACTACACGAGCCTTAGTAATCCGAAACCACACGAGATTACTATCTTCACAACATCGAGGTTGGCCGAACTACACGAGCCTTAGTAATCCGAAACCACACGAGATTACTACCTCAATAAGATGACCGAACTACACGAGTCACCATGAATCCGAACTACACGAGATTCATTCGATAAGATGACCGAAACTACACGCGTCATCGTGAATCCGAAACTACACGCGATTCAATTCTCCAACTCAAACCCACGGTCACGGGATTATAAAATCCACCACATCGGGGCCACAACATCCAAATCACAATCACGTGTGATAATGTACACACGAACGTGTACTTCGCCAAAGATGGTCAACCAAAACGCACAACCGTGCCAATTGGACTTATACAAAAGTCCATCAAGTCCACCTACATGTGAAGTGAGCTCTATAGCCGAAAATCACTTCACCCGACCCGCACCCATCCTACACATACATATGCACATAGGATAATATCACTCACCTTGAAGTCTTGAAGAAAGCTTCCAAGTAATCCGCAACTCGCCAATGGAAAATACCTATTCCATTATCACAATTACAACAATACAATTAGGATGGATTTACAAACCAACCCAATTCAACACTTAGTGCAATTTCGACCCAATTGCACTTCCAAGCACAAACCGTGCCCGAACTAACCAATAATCACTAACACAAGTGAGAATGGTCCTAATAAGCCAATTAAACCCGAACTCAAGTGTCAAACACGTGTCATACCCATTTAGACACTTAAACCCTAATTTTGACCCATAAAGGTCAAAATCTCGTCCTTTATAAGTTTTGACACCAAAACACATTTAACTCGGACTTATACTTCAACTTAATCCATTTTAAGTTCGTAAACCTCATTAAGTCACCAAATGGGTCATAATCACCACCAAACCCTAATTTGACCCAAAGTCAAAGTTAGTCAATCAATTAACCCTAAATAGGTTTCAACACTTCCATAATCACTAATCCAAGTGATAAATCCCAAGATTAAAGCCTAATCAAGGCCAAATCGTCAATCAACCCAAAACCCGCCAAGTGACAAGAATAACTAGTCACCATAAATCCATTTCATCACATAAAAGGGTTTTACAACTAATTAACTCAAAACCCTAACTTGAATATCAAATTAAATAATTGAAATTCGGAGTTTGAGCTTACCAATACTATCACCGTGTAGCCGAGAACGAAAGGAACAACTTTAAAACCCGAGACTTAGAACGATTCGAGCTTCTTCCTCACCAAAACCTCCAATCTCTCTCTAAACTCTTACTCTCTCTCTAAAATGGATGAAGATGATGAGTGGATGTGAATGGGATCCAAAACTGATCCAAACTAGCTCATAAGCCTCACAAATCCGGCCTCAAGTGAAATTACCCATTTGCCCTTCATTTAAACCAATTAAAAACAAGGGATTCTGTCAGCAGCAAACGGCGCGGCGCGCCGAATCCCCGCGCGGCGCGCGACCTAACTGAAACAGATTCTTTTGCATTTTAAACTTTATATAAATAATCCGCGAAACCCAATCTCGAACGTCTTAATACACAAACAAGCAAGATAAATATTCGGGTCTTACAACTCTCCCCCACTTAAACTCGATCACGTCCTCGTGATCCTCATCACTTAACCAAGTGGACCTCACCCTACGGTCCTCGACATAAGTCCCAATCCGACTTTCCTAAGCAATTCCTTCCCAACGAATCGCCTTCCACAACTAAATCGTCACCCGCGATTTATTCAAATCACCATCCGAGCACTAAAACCATGCTCATTCCCTAACATCGGGAAAACTCAACCAATCTCATACCGAGATATCAATCCCTTAGCGTACTATTACCGAGTACAACGCTAAAAGCAACCAAGTCTCAACCTAAGGTCAACAACCCGAAACGATGAAGAACGAACCAAACGAATCCTTACGGACAACACCAACCACTAACATCCCTTGTAGTGCGCAATACGACCAAAGCGCAACTACCGTAACATCATAACAAACGGCTAAAACCGATAACGTCCAAAACGATGATGGCAACGCTAAACCAAGGTGTACAAAATCGACTTTCGTCACACCCGTAACAACATGTGAGCGAAACACGGCTATCGCATCACTAATCACACAACATGGTCCTCACGACCCCACCATCGGTGTATAAAACAACCGACAGATCACACAACACGAAGGCTGGCCGAAAACACACGCGCCTTAGTGAATCCGAACTACACGCGACTCACTACCTTCACCACAACAACAATCGGGAATGGCCGAACTACACGCGCCATAGTGAATCCGAACTACACGAGAGTCACTATCCCGGAGGAATGACCGAACTACACGAGTCATTTGTGAATCCGAACTACACGAGACTCACTCCTCAATACAATGACCGAAACCACACGAGTCATTTGTGAATCCGAACTACACGAGATTCACTTCCACAACATCGAGGTTGGCTGAACTACACGAGCCTTAGTAATCCGAAACCACACGAGATTACTACCTCAATAAGATGACCGAACTACACGAGTCACCATGAATCCGAACTACACGAGATTCATTTGATAAGATGACCGAAACCACACGCGTCATCGTGAATCCGAAAACACACGCGATTCACAACCATGATGAAGTCAGCGGACCCGAAGATCATGCTTCACCAATCTCAACACCGGATGAAGTCAGCGGACCCGAAGATCATGCTTCACCGATATAACACCACGCTCATGATGAAGTCAGCGGACCCCGAAAGTCATGCTCCACCAATCACGTACTCCCATGATGAAGTCAGCGGACCCTAAAGATCATGCTTCATCAATCAACCATACCATAATGAAGTCAGCGGACCCGAAGATCATGCTTCATTAATCATCAATACCACGATGAAGTCAGCGGACCCTAAAGATCATGCTTCATCGATCACATACGCACTTTCGGCCTCAAACAACGAGTAGTGCAACATCGCGCCCTGCTACACTATAGTGAATCCTAACGGATACCACTAACCATCCCCACAATCGAGCAAGAACCACCTATATCAAACATAGGTACCAAACAATGATTCCCCAAAAGAGAATCCGACACACACCTCCCTTAACCGAAGGATTTCACCTTGCTCACCAAACACGTCCATTATCTCTCAACGAGATTTACCACATTACCACCTCAGTGGTAATTCCAATCCAATATCATAAGTACAATTTAACCAAAATTGTACTCTACCACAAGTTGACCAAAACTAGGTCTCAACGAAATTTCCGGATCTACCAAAAACATCATCCGAAATATCACACTAAAACTTCCTCGTGCGGAAATGCGACTCCCCCTCTTGGAACCACGTTCCTATATCACACTCGTACAACCGTACAATGCTACCAAAGGTAGACTTTACCAACGATTGGGTACACACGACCCATTACCACATCTTGCTCCAACCTTGAGCATACGAAGGATTTCAAACAATTCTTAAACATTTCGAACGAAAAGTGTACCACGCATTACACAAACTACACCCTCGCAATCATCCAATTACCATAGTTGTCAATTTCACCGAGTCACTCGTGTACTTAAGGGTTCCTCCCGGTACCCTAAGTACAATGTAACTACAACACAATCGGAGTCGACACCACGCTAGTAGGTATAAAAGAGGCACCTAATGTCGCGTCATAAAGACTCCATTACCAACACACATCAAGATTTTAAACACTCGATCTCAAAGGTTCCAATCACCCGACGAACCTCGTGGTTCATCAACTTCAACACACAAGCGAACACGCACTTAACAATCGAACACCAAAACCATTTCCGTGGCTTGGTAGAAACATACCCCAAATACTAAGGAATGCTTGGTTGCACCAAGTCTTACGCCCTTCGCCCGACAATCAAACATCACCTTAGGGTACTTCCATTAGGAACGTCACCCATAGCATAACATGCACAACAAGGCATACAACTCAAACTCAACCGGCATTTTATAAATAATCAAAAGACCTATTTATTAAAATGAAACGTACCTTAACGTCTCCTCGCCGCACCCGTCCCCGCTAACTTGGGACATTCCGACTTACGATGTCCTTCTTTTTGGCAATTGAAGCACACCATACCATCACCCTTTGGTACCGAACATTCCCCAAGACTTGTGACCCCTCACGCCACAATTGTAACATCTAGCCGTACTAGAATCTGATATACCCGTTCGCGTACCACCCGTGCTCACACTCGGACCCTTAGTCCTCTTACTCGGAGCACCATAAGAAACAACTCTTCTCTCACTTGAAGATTCACCCCTCTTCGATCGTGAATACGACTCGAAACCTCTAGCCAAGTCGAATAATTCCGAAAACGATTTCGCTTGACCCCGACTAATCTTACTTTTCAAGTCATCATTCAAGGTCCGATAGAAATCCCCCATCAACAAACGATCATTCCTCAAATACTCCGGACAAAAACGAGCCTTTGCCATAAAGGTCGCCTTAAGAGTACTCAATTCCATAGATCCTTGTCGCAAATTTCGCAACTCATTACGCAATTCCCACAAATCGGCCGAAGTCCGGAACTCCTCAAAGAATTCCTCCTTAAACTCGTCCCACGATAAGGCCATAAACGTCTCGCCACCGACAAGATCAATCTTACCATCCAACCAATCCCTTGCCCTACCACGCAACAAACTCGTAGCGAGTCTCGTCTTCCTCTCGGGAGGGCAATCAATAGTACGAAAACACCCTTCGACATCCGAAATCCAAGTTGTGCTTACCAAAGGATCCGGTTTTCCGTCGTACATCGGGGGTTTAGTCCTCATGAAGCTTTTAAGATAACGCTCCATTTCACTACTACTTTGAAGTTCGGAATACTTCCTTTCCATTCTTTCTTCCAACGCACCCATTTGCTCCGCAACGGCGGCCGCAACTCTAGCGTTAACCTCTGCGTTGTTCGTATCGATCCCACTTCCCGTCGCCATTCTAAGGAATGCAAAGCGATTAGATCACGAACGTATAAGTAAACGCGCACAACACCGACCCATCTTGCTAAGCACTCGTCGTACATCACTCGTTAGACACGATTTGCACCCGTAATAAGGTCTGCAAGTTCTTATTACGCACACACGCCGCATCGACTTGTTAGTACAACGACCGCCTCGCCCGATGATATAAACAAACACAACCAAAATTCTACGCGGTACAAACACACGCGAGAATTACCATCACAACACAAGAGCATATTAATAATACCCGCATTACTAATATAAACGTTAGTCAACCTATAAACAAGGCACTAACTAAACCCATTCCGACCCGTAATCCTACAAGTCCCGCAACAAATTAAGCACACACAAAAGTCTAAGTCTAGGCACCTATCTCAAGTCACCTAAATCCCTTAGACCATGCTCTGATACCACTTGTAACAACCCAAACCAAACCACGTCAAAACCCCGTTAATTTTTACAACATAAAAAAAATTTTCTGGTGCAGTTCATCCGCGCGGCGCGCCAGGTGGGCGCGCGGCGCGCCAAATCACCTGGACAGCCCGCTGTCCCCGGAAGTCAATTTAACGAAAATGTTTGACTAGTTCCCGACACATTTAGCCAAAACGCTTTTAACCGTACATTAATATATGTAAAACTAGCACATAACTAAGGTTTGAGCGAGTTTTACAAAGTGGGGCCCACACGTGCCCAAATTACCCCTTAAGTATAAAAATACAATTTTAAACCATAAGACTCTTAATACAAAACAAAGCCGAGCATGGCGATTGGGGATACACTACCCAATCCTAATAAATCCAAAAGCAAGCCTTCTACGCAAACTATGCAAGTCCTCTAATCCTCGCGCTTACCCGAGCCACCATCCGCATGCAATCTATAAAAAGAGTCAACAACGAGAGGGTAAGCTAACGCTTAGTGAATGATAATATACTACATACATATATATGTATAAAATGAATACGCCACACAAACAAATACCGCATACCGTAGCATCCAAATATAAAGCAACTACACTAAGCATACCGTACAATCTCTAAGCATCAAGCTAAAGGTACAACAACAAATATGAGTCCACCAACGACAAAGTGAACATCTCCAAATGGCTACACCCGGAGGGTTAGCTACAACACAACAATACATTAATATATATAACAATATAAACGAACAAGGTTAACACCTTAACCCAATACCGAGAACCAAATACCACAATGAAGATTGGCCGAACTACACGAGCCTTAGTAATCCGAAACCACACGAGATTACTATCTTCACAACATCGAGGTTGGCCGAACTACACGAGCCTTAGTAATCCGAAACCACACGAGATTACTACCTCAATAAGATGACCGAACTACACGAGTCACCATGAATCCGAACTACACGAGATTCATTCGATAAGATGACCGAAACTACACGCGTCATCGTGAATCCGAAACTACACGCGATTCAATTCTCCAACTCAAACCCACGGTCACGGGATTATAAAATCCACCACATCGGGGCCACAACATCCAAATCACAATCACGTGTGATAATGTACACACGAACGTGTACTTCGCCAAAGATGGTCAACCAAAACGCACAACCGTGCCAATTGGACTTATACAAAAGTCCATCAAGTCCACCTACATGTGAAGTGAGCTCTATAGCCGAAAATCACTTCACCCGACCCGCACCCATCCTACACATACATATGCACATAGGATAATATCACTCACCTTGAAGTCTTGAAGAAAGCTTCCAAGTAATCCGCAACTCGCCAATGGAAAATACCTATTCCATTATCACAATTACAACAATACAATTAGGATGGATTTACAAACCAACCCAATTCAACACTTAGTGCAATTTCGACCCAATTGCACTTCCAAGCACAAACCGTGCCCGAACTAACCAATAATCACTAACACAAGTGAGAATGGTCCTAATAAGCCAATTAAACCCGAACTCAAGTGTCAAACACGTGTCATACCCATTTAGACACTTAAACCCTAATTTTGACCCATAAAGGTCAAAATCTCGTCCTTTATAAGTTTTGACACCAAAACACATTTAACTCGGACTTATACTTCAACTTAATCCATTTTAAGTTCGTAAACCTCATTAAGTCACCAAATGGGTCATAATCACCACCAAACCCTAATTTGACCCAAAGTCAAAGTTAGTCAATCAATTAACCCTAAATAGGTTTCAACACTTCCATAATCACTAATCCAAGTGATAAATCCCAAGATTAAAGCCTAATCAAGGCCAAATCGTCAATCAACCCAAAACCCGCCAAGTGACAAGAATAACTAGTCACCATAAATCCATTTCATCACATAAAAGGGTTTTACAAATAATTAACTCAAAACCCTAACTTGAATATCAAATTAAATAATTGAAATTCGGAGTTTGAGCTTACCAATACTATCACCGTGTAGCCGAGAACGAAAGGAACAACTTTAAAACCCGAGACTTAGAACGATTCGAGCTTCTTCCTCACCAAAACCTCCAATCTCTCTCTAAACTCTTACTCTCTCTCTAAAATGGATGAAGATGATGAGTGGATGTGAATGGGATCCAAAACTGATCCAAACTAGCTCATAAGCCTCACAAATCCGGCCTCAAGTGAAATTACCCATTTGCCCTTCATTTAAACCAATTAAAAACAAGGGATTCTGTCAGCAGCAAACGGCGCGGCGCGCCGAATCCCCGCGCGGCGCGCGACCTAACTGAAACAGATTCTTTTGCATTTTAAACTTTATATAAATAATCCGCGAAACCCAGTCTCGAACGTCTTAATACACAAACAAGCAAGATAAATATTCGGGTCTTACATAATCCTTCTAACTTGACTTTTAAAATCAACTAAACACATGTTCTATATCTATATGATATGCTAACTTAATGATTTAAAACCTGGAAACACGAAAAACACCGTAAAACCGGATTTACGCCGTCGTAGTAACACCGCGGGCTGTTTTGGGTTAGTTAATTAAAAACTATGATAAACTTTGATTTAAAAGTTGTTATTCTGAGAAAATGATTTTTATTATGAACATGAAACTATATCCAAAAATTATGGTTAAACTCAAAGTGGAAGTATGTTTTCTAAAATGGTCATCTAGACGTCGTTCTTTCGACTGAAATGACTACCTTTACAAAAACGACTTGTAACTTATTTTTCCGACTAGAAACCTATACTTTTTTTGTTTAGATTCATAAAATAGAGTTCAATATGAAACCATAGCAATTTGATTCACTCAAAACGGATTTAAAATGAAGAAGTTATGGGTAAAACAAGATTGGATAATTTTTCTCATTTTAGCTACGTGAAAATTGGTAACAAATCTATTCCAACCATAACTTAATCAACTTGTATTATATATTATGTAATCTTGAGATACCATAGACACGTATACAATGTTTCGACCTATCATGTCGACACATCTATATATATTTCGGAACAACCATAGACACTCTATATGTGAATGTTGGAGTTAGCTATACAGGGTTGAGGTTGATTCCAAAAAATATATAGTTTGAGTTGTGATCAATACTGAGATACGTATACACTGGGTCGTGGATTGATTCAAGATAATATTTATTGATTTATTTCTGTACATCTAACTGTGGACAACTAGTTGTAGGTTACTAACGAGGACAGCTGACTTAATAAACTTAAAACATCAAAAATATATTAAAAGTGTTGTAAATATATTTTGAACATACTTTAATATATATGTATATATTGTTATAGGTTCGTGAATCAACAGTGGCCAAGTCTTACTTCCCGACGAAGTAAAAATCTGTGAAAGTGAGTTATAGTCCCACTTTTAAAATCTAATATTTTTGGGATGAGAATACATGCATGTTTTATAAATGATTTACAAAATAGACACAAGTACGTGAAACTACATTCTATGGTTGAATTATCGGAATCGAATATGCCCCTTTTTATTAAGTCTGGTAATCTAAGAATTAGGGAACAGACACCCTAATTGACGCGAATCCTAAAGATAGATCTATTGGGCCTAACAAACCCCATCCAAAGTACCGGATGCTTTAGTACTTCGAAATTTATATCATATCCGAAGGGTGTCCCGGAATGATGGGGATATTCTTATATATGCATCTTGTTATTGTCGGTTACCAGGTGTTCACCATATGAATGATTTTTATCTCTATGTATGGGATGTGTATTGAAATATGAAATCTTGTGGTCTATTGTTACGATTTGATATATATATAGGTTAAACCTATAACTCACCAACATTTTTGTTGACGTTTAAAGCATGTTTATTCTCAGGTGAATATTAAGAGCTTCCGCTGTTGCATATTAAAATAAGGACAAGATTTGGAGTCCATGTTTGTATGATATTGTGTAAAAACTGCATTCAAGAAACTGATTTCGATGTAACATATTTGTATTGTAAACCATTATGTAATGGTCGTGTGTAAACAGGATATTTTAGATTATCATTATTTGATAATCTACGTAAAGCTTTTTAAACCTTTATTTATGAAATAAAGGTTATGGTTTGTTTTAAAAATGAATGCAGTCTTTGAAAAACGTCTCATATAGAGGTCAAAACCTCGCAACGAAATCAATTAATATGGAACGTTTTTAATCAATAAGAACGGGACATTTCACTCAGCCTATCCTTCATACCCCCAATGGCAGACACCCAATGACCCTCTACCTCCACCCTATGACCATAACGCCGCCATAGCCGCGAGTCAGGATGCATATAGGCGTTTCTACGAGGAACAACACCTAAACGAGTAACGGTAGCGACAGCAACAGGAGGAGGGCGAACGAGGAGGACCATTTTGGAGCCCATTTGACTAGTTCTATTGTTTTAAACATTTTTAACTTTATGGTGTGTAATAACATTATTGTATGGTGTGTTTTAATACTTTTATGTTTCTTATGTTTTATTATATATTAGCAAGAAAGTAGTGTGGGGTAAAATTGTTTTGTACGATTGATGTACAACCCCATGTTTTGTGTGCTTTTACATGGTTTTGATAGGTATAGAAGAAAATGCAATTAGACGAAACGAAACATCGAATTACATTGTGATACAAACGTTGGATAAAATCATAGGTAAAACAATTTGAAAATCCAAATCGGTTAACAAAGGAAGTTCCAAATATTCTACACTTTTTGTCCTCTCAAATTTATACATTATTATCTGATTTTATGTAATGAGGGCATTACATAATCTTAAGTGTGGGGTGGGAATATATAAATTCTCGAGAACTTATAAGTTATTGGTTTTTATAAAAATTTGAAAATCTTTAAACAAATATAACAAATAAATTTTTAAGGTAACTACGAGCAATTAAAGATCAGGTGTCAAAAACCGAAATTGTTGTCTCAATACATTAAAAATGCATAAGTTTCTTTGTTTAAAACCTATAAAAGAAAACCAAGTATAACAAGAATTTATAAAACCTTATGTTGAGAACCATATATCACATGTTTCTATGAAGTTATTGCAGATATCATTGCTTTGGAACGTATAAACCTGAATATTCCATTATTACGAGTAATAGAGGATGAATCAAGTCCATCCCGTAAGGAAGTAAAGTCTTCCAAATTGACACACTTGCTAACTTATGTTAGAAGATGTAGTCCAGAACAGCTGTAGGTTGACGAAAAATCTTGTAAAGTCATCCCTAAAATCGGCTGGAAATCCACCTAACCTCAGCATCAAACAGGGTTTTTGGTGGTCAGACTTATCCTAACCATGAGAAGGATATGTCTCGTACAATGGGGGGCACAATGCAAATTAGCTTTTAAGACTAATGAATCTAATCCCCAGATGGATAATCTCCGTAAAGATTAACCGCATCTATGTTTGACCGCGGTCAACATACATATGCCATAACAAATTGAGGTGTGCAAACTCATGGTTCACCGATGATATTTGGACACGATATAATTTTGTTCTAAAACTTATGCTATTTTATGAATTATATTTGTGTAAAATCATTTTTTGGACATTCGGCTTCAAGTTCCATGATACTACAATCATGGGGGCGAATAGCTTGCTAATCGCCGACTGAGACTTCGGTTTTCAGTTACCCTCAACCGGAATTTGAGGTTAAAACCGGAAAACGTGTCTAGTGTAAAAACTAGCCTGACATTTTATAAAATCATAAAACGTTTTCACAAGGTCCAATTTTCCCTAAGGATCCAAATTTTTAAACCCTAATCACGAGTTTCATGTTTGTTTCTGTTGTCAGAATTTCGTTTCGTGTGCGTGTGATCCAATAAATACTGTGTTGTGTAATATATTTCATATAGCGTGTGTTTCATTTCGTGTAGTGTGTGTTGTGTGATCTAATGTTCGATAATAAAGATATATATAATGTTCCGATTCTGTTCAAAGATGTAATTGCTTGAGGACAAGCAATGTTCAAGTGTGGGGTATTTTGATATTGCTCTAAACATACATATTATTCGACGCAATATCAGTTATATTTCATCAGCTTTTATCATTTAAAAAGACATTCAACGTATAATATTCAAGAAAAACGACAAAAGTGGACAAGAGCTTGCTATTTGAAGAAACGACGATAAAACGATAGTTTTAACCAAATTTATATCAAGAAACGTTTATCCGAATGAAAGTACAAGATGATCGAAGAAAAAGAGTTCAAATGGAAAGTTCCAAGTCAATTTACATCGATACGAGGTCAACATAGAACAAACGAGAAAATAAAAATATGAAAACTGCCATTTACTCCTACGCGAATCGTGTGAGTTTACACGAAACGCGTAGTAATTTGTTCTTACACGAATCGTGTAGCCTCTACACGAAACGCGTAATGTTAGGCCGAGTTTAATCATGGATCAGAAATGGGGCGGCTGCTTTTGAGATTAAAAACTATTCTTTTTCTTAAGTGCTACATCAACTAGGATGGCTTTTGACTCAACTACTACTTCTATTTCAATGATAAATAAGGAGATACATGAGACATATCAGACAATTATTATACACACATACAAATTATTGTCATTTATTTTTAGTACTCTGTATCATTTTCATTTTAATCTCAAGGTTCAATATTTAGGATAGTTTCAAATATTAAGGGTGTATTATTCGTGATTAAGGGTGTTATTGTACGCGTGAAAGGGGTGTTATTATTGTAATTTTCCTACCGTTTGAAGTTAATGAAAGTGAAGATATTTTAGTAAGTTTACTCTGTTAAAATTAGCGCTGTTATTATGTTTGCATATCTATATTTTTATGTTTACCCTAGTGTAATGAATAGCTAAATTTCCCTAGTGTTTGCTTAAATGTAGAGCCCCTAGTGAAATGGATTGTTACCATTTGTAAAAGTTAAAAATGTAACTTTAGTATTTTTAATATTGAGCCTAGTTAAAAGAACCATTTTTATGTAATTAGGTATTTAACCCTTGCCACTTAATTTATTAAATTTAAAATAACGAAAGTTGTTTTTATTTACATAAATTAAGCTTCAACATTAAAAATGATCTAGACGAATTTATGGATAAGTTATTAACACTAATTTAGAAATAAACTTCGGTGGTTTGGGTAATATCAATAATTATATGACAGTGAAATTGTAAAAAGGGAAACCGTTACGATTTGGGTATTGGCGAAAGTCAAAACTAGGCTAGGTCTCAATTTAAATACTTAAGGAATAGTAGCTATCTAAAAAGAATCCGATGAAAATTAGATTTTATTTAGTTAAGTCTTAACCTTATATTTATTCGAAAGAAAAATATAAAGTTTATTACTAAAACATTTTAAATAGGGCGTAAACTCAAAACAATCCATGGACCTAGGGGTGACACATTTAAGTAAACACTCCCATTTATCCCATTATTATTTCTTGTAAACGTATTATTATCATTATTTACGAATTATTATTTTAAAATATAAAAACAATACATAAAAACATCTAAATCCGTAACAGACTGTTTGTCACATCGTATAAGTCATACGCGAATCGTGTATGGTATACGCGAAACGCGTATGCCTGTAATTCAAACTGTACGATCAGATTCACACAATTCGCGTAGGTTTTAAATTATACGCGTATCGCGTATAAATACGCGAAACGCGTAAGGAAATAACGCGGCTACAGTACCAGTTAGGGTAAAATTAGGGTTTTAATTATTTAATTATTTATATTTAGGTTATTACTATATAATTAATATTAGTTATTATAAAATACCTTAATACATGTTTTAACCTTATAATTAGTGTTAATTAAAAGTTTATAACTTATAATTAGTTTGTAATTAGTTAAATTACTATTCCTAATAATTTATATTAATATAATTAAAACTTGTCATTTAGTTAATTTAAATAAGTTTATATTATAATTACTCAAAACAAAATTCTAAACATATAGTTTTATTAAAAATTACTATTTTACTAATTACCATCTAGTAATATAATTAATGCATCATAATTAGCATAATTTCATTTAGTTCCTTTTTAAGTTATTTATTGTAATCTTGTAATTTTATTTATGAAGTAAATTAGTTAAGTTATTTTCTGTTACTGTTATATTATAAATTCCTAATCCAAAATCCCCTTTAACTAAGTTTGACATCAAAGACTATTAAAAACCATTAAACACTCCATCTCCCTGTGGAACGAATCGGATTTACCGACAAACTAAACTACACGGATAGGACTAGTTGCCTATATATGTGTGAAATCAACCTGAATTCAATAAAATACCACATATACAATAAATCAATTCGTGTAACAAAACAACTCAAATCCGTTCATAAATAAAGGTTACGATCCAGCACATCAAAAAGGTTGCTATGCTGTTCTAGCACACGTCGAGAAAGTACAAACTGAAGAAAAGAGCATCAATGATGTTCCCGTCGCAAAAGAATTTCCCGATGTATTTCCGAAAGAATTACTGGGACTACCTCCACATCGATCTGTTGAATTTCAAATAGATCTTGTACAAGGAGCTGCACCAATAGCTCGCGCTCCTTACAGACTCGCACCCAGCGAGATGAAAGAACTTCAAAGCCAACTGCAAGAACTATTAGAACGTGGTTTCATTCGACCAAGCACATCACCATGGGGAGCTCCTGTTTTGTTTGTCAAGAAGAAGGATGGTACATTTAGGTTGTGTATTGACTACAGAGAGTTGAATAAACGTACCATCAAAAACCGTTATCCACTGCCGAGAATTGACGACTTATTTGATCAACTACAAGGCTCGTCGGTTTATTCGAAAATCAATTTACGTTCTGGATATCATCAAATGCGAGTAAAGGAAGATGATATTCCAAAAACTGCTTTTAGGACGCGTTATGGTCATTACGAGTTTATAGTTATGCCGTTTGGATTGACTAACGCACCAGCTGTGTTCATGGACCTTATGAACCAAGTGTGTGGACCATATCTTGACAAGTTTGTCATTGTTTTCATCGATGACATACTTATTTACTTACAGAATGATCAAGAGCACGAAGAACATTTGAGAAAAGTGCTAGAAGTGTTGAGGAAAGAAAAAATGTACGCTAAGTTTTCAAAGTGTGCATTTTGGTTGGAAGAAGTTCAATTCCTCGGTCACATAGTGAACAAAGAAGGTATCCAGGTGGACCCGACAAAGATCGAAATCGTTGAAAAGTGGGAAACCCCAAAAACTCCGAAGCATATACGTCAATTTTTAGGATTGGTTGGTTACTCTAGAAGATTCATCCAAGATTTCTCTAAAATAGCAAAACCCTTGACTGCATTAACGCATAAAGGGAAGAAATTTGAATGGAAGGATGAACAAGAGAAGGCGTTTTAGTTATTGAAGAAAAAGCTAACTATGGCACCTATATTGTCATTGCCTGAAGGGAATGATGATTTTGTGATTTATTCTGAAGCATCAAAGCAAGGTCTCGGTTGTGTATTAATGCAACGAACGAAGGTGATTGCTTATGCGTCTAGACAATTGAAGATTCACGAGCAAAATTATACGACTCACGATTTGGAATTGGGTGCTGTTGTTTTTGCATTAAAGACTTGGAGGCATTATTTATATGGGGTCAAAAGTATTATATATACCGACCACAAAAGTCTCCAACATATATTTAATCGGAAGAAACTGAATATGAGACAACGCAGGTGGATTGAACTGTTGAATGATTATGATTTTATGATTCGATACCACCCGGGGAAGGCGAATGTGGTAGCTGATGCTTTGAGTAGAAAGGACAGAGAACCTATACGGGTAAAAGCTATGAATATAATTATTCGTACTAACCTTACTACTCAAATAAAGGAGGCACAACATGGGGTTGTAAAAGAAGGAAAGTTGAAGAATGAGATACCCAAAGGATCAGAGAAACATCTTAATATTCGGGAAGACGGAACCCGATATAGGGCTGATAGAATTTGGGTACCAAGGTTTGGAGATGTGAGAGAAATGGTACTTAAGGAAGCACATAAAACCAGATATTCAATACATCCCGGAGCGGGGAAGATGTATAAAGATCTCAAGAAACACTTTTGGTCGCCGGGTATGAAAGCCGATATTGCTAAATATGTAGGAGAATGTTTGACGTGTTCGAAGGTCAAAGCTGAACATCAGAAACCATCAGGTCTTCTACAACAATCAGAAATCCCGGAATGGAAATGGGAAAACATTACCATGGATTTCATTACTAAATTGCCAAGGACTGCAAGTGGTTATGATACTATTTGGGTAATAGTTGATCGTCTCACCAAGTCAGCACATTTCCTGCCAATGAGAGAAGATGACAAAATGGAGAAGTTGGCGCGATTGTATTTGAAGGAGGTTGTCTCCAGACATGGAATACCCGTCTCTATTATCTCTGATAAGGATGGTAGATTTGTTTTAAGGTTCTGGCAGACGTTGCAACAAGCATTGGGGACTCATCTGGACATGAGTACTGCCTATCATCCACAAACTGATGGGCAGAGCGAAAGGACGATACAAACGCTTGAAGATATGCTACGAGCATGTGTTATTGATTTCGGAAACAGTTGGGATCGACACCTACCGTTAGCAGAATTTTCCTACAACAACAGTTATCATTCTAGTATTGAGATGGCGCCGTTTGTGGCACTTTATGGTAGAAAGTGCAGGTCTCCGATTTGTTGGAATGAAGTGGGGGATAGACAGATTACGGGTCCGGAGATAATACCAGAAACTACCGAGAAAATCATCCAAATTCAACAACGATTGAAAATCGCCCAGAGTCGACAAAAGAGCTACGCGGAGAGTAAAAGAAAAGA
Source organism: Rutidosis leptorrhynchoides (assembly GCF_046630445.1). Taxonomy (NCBI): domain Eukaryota; kingdom Viridiplantae; phylum Streptophyta; class Magnoliopsida; order Asterales; family Asteraceae; genus Rutidosis; species Rutidosis leptorrhynchoides. The sequence goes on from NC_092334.1 coordinate 54,303,092, forward strand.
TATAGAGTTTGAAATTGGAGAAATGGTCATGCTTAAGGTTTCACCTTGGAAAGGCGTTGTTCGATTTGGTAAATGGGGAAACTAAATCCAAGGTACATTGGACCATTCAAGATTATAGATCGTGTCGACCAGTAGCTTACCAACTGGAGCTACCTCAACAACTCGCGGCTGTACATAACACTTTCCACGTCTCGAATTTGAAGAAATGTTTTGCTAAAGAAGATCTCACTATTCCGTTGGACGAAATCCAAATCACTGAAAAAACTTCAATTCATTGAAGAACCCGTCGAAATAATGGATCATGAGGTTAAGAGACTTAAGCAAAACAAGATACCGATTGTTAAGGTTTGATGGAATGCTCGTAGAGGACCCGAGTTCACCTGGGAGCATGAAGATCATATGAAAAAGAAATACCCGCATCTATTTCCAGAAGATTCATCAACACCTTCAACATCTTAAAATTTCGGGACGAAATTTATTTAATGGGTAGGTACTGTAGTGACCCGAACATTTCCATGTTTATATATATTAATTGAGATTGATATTTACATGACTAAATGTTTCCAACATGTTAAGCAATCAAACTTGTTAAGACTTGATTAAATGAAATAAGTTTCATATAGACAATTGATCACCCAAGTTGACCGGCGATTCACGAACGTTACAAATTTGTAAAAACTACATGTTGTGGTATATATAGACATATATATATGGTTGACATGAGATTATGATGAGTAAGTATCTCACTAAGTATATTAACAATGTGTGATATATATAAGAAATGAGATTACTAAGTTAAGAAACTCGAAATGATATATATAACGATTATCGTTATGATAACGTCTACTAAATACATATGTATCATATTAAGATATTGATACACTATATTTAACATGATAAAATGATATTTAAATATATCATTAAGTGTGTTAACAATGAACTACATATGTAAAAACTGTTGGAATTTAAAAACATTACAAACAACATGTTCTAAGCATTTTACATGTTCATAAAACCATTTTATGATAGTTAATTAAAGCGGAAGCAATATGTAAAGTCATGTTAAAATGTTAAGCCATTAAGTTAAATTCCATGATAATATCAAGTCTTGGATAAATGCTTACAAATATAACAAGAAAAGAAGAGTGTTTATACCTCCTCAAAGATTGTTGAGGGCTGAATTTTGGACAGCAGAATGAAGATGAAGATGATGCAAAATGGAGCTTCTAACTTGAAGCCTCAAGTGTGTAATACCCACAAGCCTTTTGTGCACCAACACCACCTTTAATTTAGTTAGGATTTTGACACTTAACAATCAAGATTAACAAGCTTAAACCCACTCTTTTTGGTTCAAAAATTTCGGCCAGCAGCTAGTTTTTCTAGCATAATTTTTGTTGCACTTTACTAATATGTATGGCATGTAGTACTTGAGTCAAAAGAATACTTGGTTTAAGTGTCTTGCATGCTCTAAAGAATGTGCCATTGGAAGTAACAAAACCAAAGCATGGGGTCTCACCTAGGAGACAAAAAAAAACGTCCCATATGTGTTTTCAACAAGATTCACTTTGTTATAAAATGATATAAATAAGTCTTGTAAATATATATATGTAAAACTTGTTATATAAAACACGCTTTTATTAAGTTACTTACGTTTTATAAACCAATTTATAAAATATAACACAACATAATTATTTAAACCTATAAATAATTAAATATAAATTATCCAAATAATTTATCTCAAGTGATAATATTTTAGAAAACCGATTTTCTAAAGTTCAAGTGTCGCGTATTTATTTAACGATCCAGTCGTTAAGATTAAATACATATAAAGTGTCAGTAAGCTTGTTATTGGGTATGACCCGACTTGGATCATAACATATTAGCCACATTAATTTAATATGTCTCTTGGGCATACGAAAAACCTTCAATCTCCCACTTGCATGAGAAACATAAGAAATTAATCCAAGTGATGGATACCACCTAACGACCTTCCATCACCCCCAATATGTTATAACTTTGTGCCATTCAATAACATCAGCCCTTTCGAATTCCCATCTCGAATATGAATAGGTGAATCTTTCATAGTATCCTTTCGTCTTAGATGTCATGTTAAATCCAAGAGACACAGAGTGATCACTCTCTTCTAGATTTAACTTTATCAGGCCTTAAACATCTGACTCTCAACGAATAAGAGGGACAAATTCCATCTTGACTACATATGTCCTAAATATATACCTTGCATTATACCTGAGCTCTTCCTTATGAACTACCATATTTCAGAATAACGAAGGAAAGAATCAAGGCACAATACCTGGTAAATATCCGAACCCAATATGTATCTCAGGTCAGATGATACAATGATATTCGCCTTTACTCAAGATTACATGTGATCAACCACAAAGGCTCCATTTAGTGAATCTCGAGGGCCGGTCTTCCAATATTTGTTTCCCACAAATATCTATGAACCTTGGTTGCAACCTTGCACCACATTCATCCCGTGAATGTACACCAATCCAAGTTCATAATAGTCTAAACCTCACACTTGCTCCCACAAATGTGATCGACTACGGAATTTAGAATAATTACTTATTCATGGATAAAATATGCAAAATAGGAACATGACTCAAAATAAATTAATACCATAATTATATTAATGAGTTTGAACAATTTCGTTCCGTTACAATACTTAAAACAGATCATGAACAATCACTAGAATATCGAAGCCCTAATGCACAAACATGTCCTGTATGTTTTGATCCATGTAAGAGCTTCGCGAGAGGATCCGCTATATTAAGATCTGTGTAAACTTTGTGAATACATATCTTTCCCTTTTCAACTTCATCCCTTATGTAGTTGAATCTCCGCTCAATGTGAAGGGTCTTTTGGTGAGCACGAGGTTCTTCGATTTGAGCAATCGCACCTTTGTTGTCACAAAAGATCTCAAGAGGGTCCTGAATGGAAGGGACTACTCCTAAGTCGTCAATGAATTTCTTCATCCATGCAGCTTCCTGAGCTGCCAATGAGGTGGCAATGTACTCCGACTCTGTAGTGGATAATGCAACAACATCCTATTTTGAACTCTTCCAAGAGACCGCACCTCCATTTAACGTGAAGACATAACCGGACTGTGATCGAGAATCATCTCGATCAGTCTGGAAACTCGCATCCACGTAACCTTTTACAGCGAGTTCCTCCTCACCAGATCCATATATTAGAAACATATCCTTAGTCCTCCTAAGGTATTTCAATATACTTTAACCGCAATCCAATGACTGTTTCCTGGGTTATTCTGGTATCTACTTGTCAAGCTTAGGGCGCATGACACATCCGGTCTAGTGCATATCATTGCATACATGATTGACCCAATAGCAGATGCATAAGGGACTCTCTTCATTCTCTTTGTTCATCTTTCGTGGTAGGGCACTGAGATGAACTGAGAGGTGTTCCTCTTTGAATAGGTACGAAACCACTCTTAGAGTTCTCCATCTTGAACCTTTTCAAGACCTTTTCAATGTATGCACTTTGATTCAAACCTATCAGTTTCTTGGATCTATTCCTGTAGATCCCAATCCCCAAAACGTATTGTGCTTCTCCAAGATCCCTAATGGAGAAGCATTTACATAGCCAAGTTTTAACTCCTTGCAATATCATTTCCAAATAACAATATATCATCCACATATAGTACAAGGAACATGATAGTGCTCCCACTAGCTTTCTTATATACACAAGCTTCATCACCATTTTTAATGAAGCCAAATTTCTCGGCTTCCTCATTAAAACAATGACTCCACATTCTAGATGCTTGTTTCAATCCGTAGATTGACTTCTCTAACTTGCAAACCCTTTTAGGATATTTCGGATCAACAAAACCTTCAGGCTAAACCATGTAGACATCTTCCATAAGATATCCATTTAGGAAAGCGGTCTTGACATCCATTTGCCATATTTTGTAATCATAATGAGCAGCAATGGCAAATAATATCCTAATAGACTTCAGCATTGCCACAGGCGAAAAAGTTTCATCATAGTCAACCCCTTGAGTTTGAGTGAAACCTTTTGCTACAAGTCTAGTGAAATGTCCCGTTCTTATTGATTAAAAACGTTCCATATTAATTGATTTCGTTGCGAGGTTTTGACCTCTATATGAGACGTTTTTCAAAGACTGCATTCATTTTAAAACAAACCATAACCTTTATTTCATCAATAAAGGTTTAAAAAGCTTTACGTAGATTATCAAATAATGATAATCTAAATTATCCTGTTTACACACGACCATTACATAATGGTTTACAATACAAATATGTTACAACAAAATAAGTTTCTTGAATGCAGTTTTTACACAATATCATACAAGCATGGACTCCAAATCTCGTCCTTATTTAAGTATGCGACAGCGGAAGCTCTTAATAATCACCTGAGAATAAACATGCTTAAAACGTCAACAAAAATGTTGGTGAGTTATAGGTTTAACCTATATATATCAAATCATAATAATAGACCACAAGATTTCATATTTCAATACACATCCCATACATAGAGATAAAAATCATTCGTATGGTGAACACCTGGTAACCGACAATAACAAGATGCATATATAAGAATATCCCCATCATTCCGGGACACCCTTCGGATATGATATAAATTTCGAAGTACTAAAGCATCCGGTACTTTGGATGGGGTTTGTTAGGCCCAATAGATCTATCTTTAGGATTCGCGTCAATTAGGGTGTCTGTTCCCTAATTCTTAGATTACCAGACTTAATAAAAAGGGGCATATTCGATTTCGATAATTCAACCATAGAATGTAGTTTCACGTACTTGTGTCTATTTTGTAAATCATTTATAAAACCTGCATGTATTCTCATCCCAAAAATATTAGATTTTAAAAGTGGGACTATAACTCACTTTCACAGATTTTTACTTCGTCGAGAAGTAAGACTTGGCCACTGTTGATTCACGAACCTATAACAATATATACATATATATTAAAGTATGTTCAAAATATATTTACAACACTTTTAATATATTTTGATGTTTTAAGTTTATTAAGTCAGCTGTCCTCGTTAGTAACCTACAACTAGTTGTCCACAGTTAGATGTACAGAAATAAATCAATAAATATTATCTTGAATCAATCCACGACCCAGTGTATACGTATCTCAGTATTGATCACAACTCAAACTATATATATTTTGGAATCAACCTCAACCCTGTATAGCTAACTCCAACATTCACATATAGAGTGTCTATGGTTGTTCCGAAATATATATAGATGTGTCGACATGATAGGTCGAAACATTGTATACGTGTCTATGGTATCTCAAGATTACATAATATACAATACAAGTTGATTAAGTTATGGTTGGAATAGATTTGTTACCAATTTTCACGTAGCTAAAATGATAAAAATTATCCAATCTTGTTTTACCCATAACTTCTTCATTTTAAATCCGTTTTGAATGAATCAAATTGCTATGGTTTCATATTGAACTGTATTTTATGAATCTACACAGAAAAAGTATAGGTTTATAGTCGGAAAAATAAGTTACAAGTCGTTTTTGTAAAGGTAGTCATTTCAGTCGAAAGAACGACGTCTAGATGACCATTTTAGAAAACATACTTCCACTTTGAGTTTAACCATAATTTTTGGATATAGTTTCATGTTCATAATAAAAATCATTTTCTCAGAATAACAACTTTTAAATCAAAGTTTATCATAGTTTTTAATTAACTAACCCAAAACAGCCCGCGGTGTTACTACGACGGCGTAAATCCGGTTTTACGGTGTTTTTCGTGTTTCCAGGTTTTAAATCATTAAGTTAGCATATCATATAGATATAGAACATGTGTTTAGTTAATTTTAAAAGTCAAGTTAGAAGGATTAACTTTTGTTTGCGAACAAGTTTAGAATTAACTAAACTATGTTCTAGTGATTACGAGTTTAAACCTTCGAATAAGATAGTTTTATATATATGAATCGAATGATGTTATGAACATCATTACTACCTCAAGTTTAGTAGGTAAACCTACTGGAAGTGACAAGAAATGATCTAGCTTCAAAGGATCTTGGATGGCTTGAAAGTTCTTGAAGTAGGATCATGACACAAAAACAAGTTCAAGTAAGATTTTTGCTCGAATTAAGATAGTTTATAGTTATAGAAATTGAATCAAAGTTTGAATATGAATATTACCTTGAATAAGAAAGATAACCTACTGTATATAACAAAGGTTTCTTGATCTTAGATGATTACTTGGAATGGATTAGAAAGCTTGGAAGTAAATTAGTAAACTTGAAGGGATTTTTGAAGTATTCTTGAAGTGTTCTTCCTATGATGATTATAGCTTGATTCTTGAAGTGATTTTTGATGAAGATGATGATTAACTACTGGAAAAATACGTTCATAATAGTGTGGGTGTGTTGAGAGAGAATTAGAAAGAGATTTGGAAGTGAAATGGAGTGAATGATGAGTGTTAATTGGTGAGTGGTGAGTGGGGTTAAAAGGAGTTCTAGTTAGTTGACTAGCTCATGGTAGAAGTTAAAATTGATTAGTCATACATGACATAATCAAGAGTGGAATCCCATGCTAGTTCCTATTGGTATATACCCATAGTAAGTACGTTTTGAAGCTGTGTATAATACGGGTAAGAATACGACTAGAATTCTTGATGAAAGAAAAGAATGGGAAAGTAACTGTAACCATTTTCGTTAAGTATGAGTGTTTCGATATATGTCTTGAAGTCTTCCAAAAGTATTTTAATACATCTAAATACACTACATGTATATACATTTTAACGGAGTCGTTAAGTCATCGTTAGTCGTTACATGTAAGTGTTGTTTTGAAACCTTTAAGTTAACGATCTCAATTAATGTTGTTAACCCATTGTTTATTATATCTAATGAGATGTTAAATTATTATATTATCATGATATTATGATATATTAATATATCTTAATATGATATATATACATTTAAATGTCGTTACAACGATAATCGTTACATATATGTCTCGTTTAAAAATCATTAAGTTAGTAGTCTTGTTTTTACATATGTAGTTCATTGTTAATATACTTAATGATATGTTTACTTATCATAATATCATGTTAACTATATATATAACCATATATATGTCATCATATAGTTTTTACAAGTTTTAACGTTCGTGAATCACCGGTCAACTTGGGTAGTCAATTGTCTATATGAAACCTATTTCAATTAATCAAGTCTTAACAAGTTTGATTGCTTAACATGTTGGAAACGTTTAATCATGTAAATATCAATCTCAATTAATATATATAACATGGAAAAGTTCGGGTCACTACAGTACCTACCCGTTAAATAAATTTCGTCCCGAAATTTTAAGCTGTTGAAGGTGTTGACGAATCTTCTGGAAATAGATGCGGGTATTTCTTCTTCATCTGATCTTCACGCTCCCAGGTGAACTCGGGTCCTCTACGAGCATTCCATCGAACCTTAACAATTGGTATCTTGTTTTGCTTAAGTCTTTTAACCTCACGATCCATTATTTCGACGGGTTCTTCGATGAATTGAAGTTTTTCGTTGATTTGGATTTCATCTAACGGAATAGTGAGATCTTCTTTAGCAAAACATTTCTTCAAATTCGAGATGTGGAAAGTGTTATGTACAGCCGCGAGTTGTTGAGGTAACTCTAGTCGGTAAGCTACTGGTCCGACACGATCAATAATCTTGAATGGTCCAATATACCTTGGATTTAATTTCCCTCGTTTACCAAATCGAACAACGCCTTTCCAAGGTGCAACTTTAAGCATGACCATCTCTCCAATTTCAAATTCTATATCTTTTCTTTTAATGTCAGCGTAGCTCTTTTGTCGACTTTGGGCAGTTTTCAACCGTTGTTGAATTTGGATGATCTTCTCGGTAGTTTCTTGTATAATCTCCGGACCCGTAATCTGTCTATCCCCCACTTCACTCCAACAAATCGGAGACCTGCACTTTCTACCATAAAGTGCTTCAAACGGCGCCATCTCAATGCTTGAATGGTAGCTGTTGTTGTAGGAAAATTCTGCTAACGGTAGATGTCGATCCCAACTGTTTCCGAAATCAATAACACATGCTCGTAGCATGTCTTCAAGCGTTTGTATCGTCCTTTCGCTCTGCCCATCGGTTTGTGGATGATAGGCAGTACTCATGTCTAGACGAGTTCCTAATGCTTGCTGTAATGTCTGCCAGAATCTTGAAATAAATCTGCCATCCCTATCAGAGATAATAGAGATTGGTATTCCATGTCTGGAGACGACTTCCTTCAAATACAGTCGTGCTAACTTCTCCATCTTGTCATCTTCTCTTATTGGCAGGAAGTGTGCTGATTTGGTGAGACGATCAACTATTACCCAAATAGTATCAAAACCACTTGCAGTCCTTGGCAATTTAGTGATGAAATCCATGGTAATGTTTTCCCATTTCCATTCCGGGATTTCGGGTTGTTGAAGTAGACCTGATGGTTTCTGATGCTCAGCTTTGACCTTAGAACACGTCAAACATTCTCCTACATATTTAGCAACATCGGCTTTCATACCCGGCCACCAAAAATGTTTCTTGAGATCCTTGTACATCTTCCCCGTTCCAGGATGTATTGAGTATCTGGTTTTATGAGCTTCTCTAAGTACCATTTCTCTCATATCTCCAAATTTTGGTACCCAAATCCTTTCAGCCCTATACCGGGTTCCGTCTTCCCGAATATTAAGATGCTTCTCCGATCCTTTGGGTATTTCATCCTTTAAATTTCCTTCTTTTAAAACTCCTTGTTGCGCCTCCTTTATTTGAGTAGTAAGGTTATTATGAATCATTATATTCATAGATTTTACTCGAATGGGTTCTCTGTCCTTCCTGCTCAAGGCATCGGCTACCACATTTGCCTTTCCCGGGTGGTAACGAATCTCAAAGTCGTAATCATTCAATAATTCAATCCACCTACGCTGCCTCATATTCAGTTGTTTCTGATTAAATATGTGTTGAAGACTTTTGTGGTCAGTATATATAATACTTTTGACCCCATATAAGTAGTGCCTCCAAGTCTTTAATGCAAAAACAACCGCACCTAATTCCAAATCATGCGTCGTATAATTTTGTTCGTGAATCTTCAATTGTCTAGACGCATAAGCAATCACCTTCGTTCGTTGCATTAATACACAACCGAGACCTTGCTTTGATGCGTCACAATAAATCACAAAATCATCATTCCCTTCAGGCAATGACAATATAGGTGCCGTAGTTAGCTTTTTCTTCAATAACTGAAACGCTTTCTCTTGTTCATCATTCCATTCAAATTTCTTCCCTTTATGCGTTAATGCAGTCAAGGGTTTTGCTATTCTGGAAAAGTCTTGGATGAACCTTCTGTAGTAACCAGCTAGTCCTAAAAACTGGCGTACGTGTTTCGGAGTTTTCGGTGTTTCCCACTTTTCAACAGTTTCTATCTTTGCTGGATCCACCTTAATACCTTCTTTGTTCACTATGTGACCGAGGAATTGAACTTCTTCCAACCAAAATGCACACTTTGAAAACTTAGCGTACAATTCTTCCTTCCTCAATACTTCTAACACCTTTCTCAAATGTTCACCGTGTTCTTGGTCATTCTTTGAGTAAATAAGTATGTCATCAATGAAAACGATGACAAACTTGTCAAGGTATGGTCCACACACTCGGTTCATAAGGTCCATGAACACAGCTGGTGCATTAGTTAAACCAAACGGCATGACCATAAACTCGTAATGACCGTAACGTGTTCTGAAAGCAGTCTTTGGAATATCATCTTCTTTCACCCGCATTTGATGATACCCGGAACGTAAGTCAATCTTTGAATAAACAGACGAGCCTTGTAGTTGATCAAATAAGTCGTCGATTCTCGGTAGTGGGTAGCGGTTCTTGATGGTAAGTTTGTTCAACTCTCGGTAGTCGATACACAACCTGAATGTACCATCTTTCTTCTTGACAAACAAAACAGGAGCTCCCCACGGTGATGTGCTTGGTCGAATGAAACCACGCTCTAAAAGTTCTTGTAATTGGCTTTGCAGTTCTTTCATCTCGCTGGGTGCAAGTCTGTAAGGAGCACGAGCTATTGGTGCAGCTCCTGGTACAAGATCTATTTGAAATTCAACGGATCGATGTGGGGGTAATCCCGGTAATTCTTTCGGAAATACATCGGGAAATTCTTTTGCAATGGGAACATCATTGATGCTCTTTTCTTCAGTTTGTACTTTCTCGACGTGTGCTAGGACAGCATAGCAACCTTTTCTTATTAGTTTTTGTGCCTTCAAATTACTAATAAGATGTAGCTTCGTGTTGCCCTTTTCTCCGTACACCATTAAGGGTTTTCCTTTTTCTCGTATAATGCGAATTGCATTTTTGTAACAAACGATCTCCGCTTTCACTTCTTTCAACCAGTCCATACCGATTATCACATCAAAACTCCCTAACTCTACTGGTATCAAATCAATCTTAAATGTTTCGCTAACCAGTTTAATTTCTCGATTCCGACATATATTATCTGCTGAAATTAATTTACCATTTGCTAATTCAAGTAAAAATTTACTATCCAAAGGCGTCAATGGGCAACTTAATTTAGCACAAAAATCTCTACTCATATAGCTTCTATCCGCACCCGAATCAAATAAAACGTAAGCAGATTTATTGTCAATAAGAAACGTACCCGTAACAAGCTCCGGGTCTTCCTGTGCCTCTGCCGCATTAATATTGAAAACTCTTCCACGACCTTGTCCATTCGTGTTCTCCTGGTTCGGGCAATTTCTAATAATGTGGCCCGGTTTTCCACATTTATAACAAACTACATTGGCATAACTTGCTCCGACACTACTTGCTCCGCCATTACTCGTTCCGACACCATTTGTTCCTTTCGTTCTATTAACCCCTGGTCCGTAGACCTCACACTTCGCCGCGCTATGACCATTTCTTTTACACTTGTTGCAAAATTTGGTGCAGAACCCCGAGTGATTCTTTTCACACCTTTGGCATAGCTGCTTCTGATTGTTGTTGTTGTTGCGGTTATTATTGTTGTTAGGATGATTGTTGTAGTTGCTGTTGTTGTTGTTGTTGTTGTTGGGCCGTTTGTTGTAGTTGCGATTGTTGGGATAATTGTTGCGATTATTGTTGTAATTGCTGTTGTTGCTGTATTGGCGATTCTTATCACCGTTTTCCTCCCACTTTCTTTTGACTTGCTTCACATTGGCCTCTTCAGCAGTCTGTTCTTTAATTCTTTCTTCAATCTGGTTCACTAGTTTGTGAGCCATTCTACATGCCTGTTGTATGGAGGCGGGCTCGTGTGAACTTATATCTTCTTGGATTCTTTCCGGTAATCCTTTCACAAACGCGTCGATCTTCTCTTCCTCATCTTCGAACGCTCCCGGACACAATAGGCACAATTCTGTGAATCGTCTTTCGTACGTGGTAATATCAAATCCTTGGGTTCGTAACCCTCTAAGTTCTGTCTTGAGCTTATTGACCTCGGTTCTGGGACGGTACTTCTCGTTCATCAAGTGCTTGAATGCTGACCACGGTAGTGCGTACGCATCATCTTGTCCCACTTGCTCTAGATAGGTATTCCACCATGTTAACGCAGAACCTGTGAAGGTATGCGTAGCGTACTTCACTTTGTCCTCTTCAGTACACTTACTTATGGCAAACACCGATTCAACCTTCTCGGTCCACCGTTTCAATCCGATCGGTCCTTCGGTTCCATCAAATTCCAAAGGTTTGCAGGCAGTGAATTCTTTGTAGGTGCATCCTACACGATTTCCTGTGCTGCTAGATCCAAGGTTATTGTTGGTATATAGCGCAGCCTGTACTGCGGCTATGTTTGAAGCTAGAAAAGTACGGAATTCCTCTTCATTCATATTCACGGTGTGTCGAGTAGTCGGTGCCATTTCCTTCAAAATAGTCAAATGGAACAAGTTAATCATACAGAATATTAAGAGTAGTTAATAGTATTTCGTAGCATAATATGAACTCATTTATAAAAGCTTTTTCTTCATATTAGCGTTTTATAAGTTTAAATTCGGGTAGTACCTACCCGTTAAGTTCATACTTAGTAGCTAATATACAATTCAACTACTACAATTCTATATGAAAAACTGATTATAATAATATTTCGCGTTCAAACTTTTATACAATATTTTACAAACTTACAATACCGCTTATTTTACATAAAGCATGAAATATAGCACACAATAACTTTGATACAAGATAGTTGTGAAGATAATTCTAGCTAGTACACAAGTTGTTCAGCAAAGGCAATAAAGACACGTAATTCATACGTCCAGAAACAAGTCATGCATTCTGGTTTTACTAGGACTACTTCCCATCCTTGGTCTTGTGGAACATAACCGTTATGGCCGTTGATAAGACATCGTGTTGTAACGTCGTCAAAGGGACGAGGGTTACGTAATGACCAACAGTCTCGTAATAACCTAAAAACCTCATTTCTTACCCCAATTACCGACTCCGTCACTTGAGGGAACGTTTTGTTTAATAGTTGTAGCCCGATGTTCTTGTTCTCACTTTGGTGAGAAGCGAACATTACTAACCCGTAAGCATAACATGCTTCTTTATGTTGCATGTTAGCCGCTTTTTCTAAATCACGAAGTCCTATAATTGGATATACTGAGTCAAAATAATTTCTTAACCCGTTGCGTAAAATAGCATTTGGGTTCCCCGCAATATATGCGTCAAAGTAAACACATCGTAACTTATGGATTTCCCAATGTGATATCCCCCATCTTCCGAACGAAAGCCTTTTATAAACCAAATCATTCTTGGAACGTTCTTCGAATGTCTTACAAACTGATCTCGCCTTAAATAGTTGTGCCGAGGAATTCTGACCGACTCTAGACAAGATTTCATCAATCATGTCTCCGGGTAGGTCTCTTAAAATATTGGGTTGTCTATCCATTTTGTGTTTTTATACTGTAAAACAGACAAGAATTAGATTCATAAAAAAAAATACTTATTAATACAAGCAATTTTTACATATATCATAAAGCATAAGCACACTATATTACATATATTACACCACACGAATACAACTATCTTATTCCGACTCGCTTGTTTCTTCTTCTTCGGTTTTGGTTCGTTTTGCCAAGTTTCTAGGGATATATGATGTTCCCCTAATACGAGCCGTAATTTTCCACATTGGTTTAGAAAAACCTGGTGGTTTAGAGGTTCCCGGGTCATTGTTACAACTTAAGGACTTCGGGGGTTGACGATACATATAAAGTTCATCGGGGTTGGAATTAGATTTCTCTATTTTTATGCCCTTTCCCTTATTATTTTCTTTTGCCTTTTTAAATTCAGTTGGGGTAATTTCTATGACATCATCGGAATTCTCGTCGGAATCCGATTCATCGGAGAATTGGTAATCCTCCCAATATTTTGCTTCCTTGGCGGAAACACCATTGACCATAATTAACCTTGGTCGGTTGGTTGAGGATTCTCTTTTACTTAACCGTTTTATTATTTCCCCCACCGGTTCAGATTCTTCTTCCGGTTCCGATTCTTCTTCCGGTTCTGATTCTTCTTCCGGTTCCGACTCTTCTTCCGGTTCCTCTTCAGGAACTTGTGAATCAGTCCACGAATCATTCCAATTTACATTTGACTCTTCATTATTATTAGGTGAGTCAATGGGACTTGTTCTAGAGGTAGACATCTATCACATAATATCAAACACGTTAAGAGATTAATATATCACATAATATTCATATGTTAAAAATATATAGTTTCCAACAAAAATGTTAAGCAATCATTTTTAAAGAAAACACGGTCGAAGTCCAGAATCACTAATGCATCCTAACAAACTCGATAAGACACACTAATGCAAATTTTCTGGTTCTCTAAGACCAACGCTCTGATACCAACTGAAATGTCCCGTTCTTATTGATTAAAAACGTTCCATATTAATTGATTTCGTTGCGAGGTTTTGACCTCTATATGAGACGTTTTTCAAAGACTGCATTCATTTTAAAACAAACCATAACCTTTATTTCATCAATAAAGGTTTAAAAAGCTTTACGTAGATTATCAAATAATGATAATCTAAATTATCCTGTTTACACACGACCATTACATAATGGTTTACAATACAAATATGTTACAACAAAATAAGTTTCTTGAATGCAGTTTTTACACAATATCATACAAGCATGGACTCCAAATCTCGTCCTTATTTAAGTATGCGACAGCGGAAGCTCTTAATAATCACCTGAGAATAAACATGCTTAAAACGTCAACAAAAATGTTGGTGAGTTATAGGTTTAACCTATATATATCAAATCATAATAATAGACCACAAGATTTCATATTTCAATACACATCCCATACATAGAGATAAAAATCATTCGTATGGTGAACACCTGGTAACCGACAATAACAAGATGCATATATAAGAATATCCCCATCATTCCGGGACACCCTTCGGATATGATATAAATTTCGAAGTACTAAAGCATCCGGTACTTTGGATGGGGTTTGTTAGGCCCAATAGATCTATCTTTAGGATTCGCGTCAATTAGGGTGTCTGTTCCCTAATTCTTAGATTACCAGACTTAATAAAAAGGGGCATATTCGATTTCGATAATTCAACCATAGAATGTAGTTTCACGTACTTGTGTCTATTTTGTAAATCATTTATAAAACCTGCATGTATTCTCATCCCAAAAATATTAGATTTTAAAAGTGGGACTATAACTCACTTTCACAGATTTTTACTTCGTCGAGAAGTAAGACTTGGCCACTGTTGATTCACGAACCTATAACAATATATACATATATATTAAAGTATGTTCAAAATATATTTACAACACTTTTAATATATTTTGATGTTTTAAGTTTATTAAGTCAGCTGTCCTCGTTAGTAACCTACAACTAGTTGTCCACAGTTAGATGTACAGAAATAAATCAATAAATATTATCTTGAATCAATCCACGACCCAGTGTATACGTATCTCAGTATTGATCACAACTCAAACTATATATATTTTGGAATCAACCTCAACCCTGTATAGCTAACTCCAACATTCACATATAGAGTGTCTATGGTTGTTCCGAAATATATATAGATGTGTCGACATGATAGGTCGAAACATTGTATACGTGTCTATGGTATCTCAAGATTACATAATATACAATACAAGTTGATTAAGTTATGGTTGGAATAGATTTGTTACCAATTTTCACGTAGCTAAAATGATAAAAATTATCCAATCTTGTTTTACCCATAACTTCTTCATTTTAAATCCGTTTTGAATGAATCAAATTGCTATGGTTTCATATTGAACTGTATTTTATGAATCTACACAGAAAAAGTATAGGTTTATAGTCGGAAAAATAAGTTACAAGTCGTTTTTGTAAAGGTAGTCATTTCAGTCGAAAGAACGACGTCTAGATGACCATTTTAGAAAACATACTTCCACTTTGAGTTTAACCATAATTTTTGGATATAGTTTCATGTTCATAATAAAAATCATTTTCTCAGAATAACAACTTTTAAATCAAAGTTTATCATAGTTTTTAATTAACTAACCCAAAACAGCCCGCGGTGTTACTACGACGGCGTAAATCCGGTTTTACGGTGTTTTTCGTGTTTCCAGGTTTTAAATCATTAAGTTAGCATATCATATAGATATAGAACATGTGTTTAGTTAATTTTAAAAGTCAAGTTAGAAGGATTAACTTTTGTTTGCGAACAAGTTTAGAATTAACTAAACTATGTTCTAGTGATTACGAGTTTAAACCTTCGAATAAGATAGTTTTATATATATGAATCGAATGATGTTATGAACATCATTACTACCTCAAGTTTAGTAGGTAAACCTACTGGAAGTGACAAGAAATGATCTAGCTTCAAAGGATCTTGGATGGCTTGAAAGTTCTTGAAGTAGGATCATGACACAAAAACAAGTTCAAGTAAGATTTTTGCTCGAATTAAGATAGTTTATAGTTATAGAAATTGAATCAAAGTTTGAATATGAATATTACCTTGAATAAGAAAGATAACCTACTGTATATAACAAAGGTTTCTTGATCTTAGATGATTACTTGGAATGGATTAGAAAGCTTGGAAGTAAATTAGTAAACTTGAAGGGATTTTTGAAGTATTCTTGAAGTGTTCTTCCTATGATGATTATAGCTTGATTCTTGAAGTGATTTTTGATGAAGATGATGATTAACTACTGGAAAAATACGTTCATAATAGTGTGGGTGTGTTGAGAGAGAATTAGAAAGAGATTTGGAAGTGAAATGGAGTGAATGATGAGTGTTAATTGGTGAGTGGTGAGTGGGGTTAAAAGGAGTTCTAGTTAGTTGACTAGCTCATGGTAGAAGTTAAAATTGATTAGTCATACATGACATAATCAAGAGTGGAATCCCATGCTAGTTCCTATTGGTATATACCCATAGTAAGTACGTTTTGAAGCTGTGTATAATACGGGTAAGAATACGACTAGAATTCTTGATGAAAGAAAAGAATGGGAAAGTAACTGTAACCATTTTCGTTAAGTATGAGTGTTTCGATATATGTCTTGAAGTCTTCCAAAAGTATTTTAATACATCTAAATACACTACATGTATATACATTTTAACGGAGTCGTTAAGTCATCGTTAGTCGTTACATGTAAGTGTTGTTTTGAAACCTTTAAGTTAACGATCTCAATTAATGTTGTTAACCCATTGTTTATTATATCTAATGAGATGTTAAATTATTATATTATCATGATATTATGATATATTAATATATCTTAATATGATATATATACATTTAAATGTCGTTACAACGATAATCGTTACATATATGTCTCGTTTAAAAATCATTAAGTTAGTAGTCTTGTTTTTACATATGTAGTTCATTGTTAATATACTTAATGATATGTTTACTTATCATAATATCATGTTAACTATATATATAACCATATATATGTCATCATATAGTTTTTACAAGTTTTAACGTTCGTGAATCACCGGTCAACTTGGGTAGTCAATTGTCTATATGAAACCTATTTCAATTAATCAAGTCTTAACAAGTTTGATTGCTTAACATGTTGGAAACGTTTAATCATGTAAATATCAATCTCAATTAATATATATAACATGGAAAAGTTCGGGTCACTACATCTAGCTTTATATGTATCCAAGTTTCCATGTATGTCGGTTTTCATTTTGAAAAGCCATTTATAATCAACTAGCCTGGAGCCAGTAGGTTGTACAACCAGTTCCCAAACTTAGTTGTCATACATGGATTGCATCTTGGCGTTCATGGCTTCCTGCCATTTATCTTTATCAATCCTTGATAAAGCATCTTGGTAGATTGTTGGTTCATCCAAATCAACCACATAGCAACCATCCATGAGAAACCCATATCTCTCGGGAGGATTACTAATCCTACCAGATCTGCGAACGTCTTGTGTATTTTGATCATCCATTTGATCATTCTCAACATTTTCACGTTGAGTGCTAGTGTCAACCAATTGTGTATCATCTACTTGATCTTGAACCTCTTCAAGATCTATCTTCCTTTCACTACTTCCTTCCGTTAGGAACTTAGTTTCAAGGAATTCAGCCTTTCGAGCAACAAATACATTCTGCTCAGAAGGATCATAGAAATAATATCCCATATTATCCTTGGGATATCCTATGAAGATACACTTTGTGGATCGAGCATTTAACTTATTAGGGACATAACGCTTAGGATAAGCTTCACATCCCCATACCTTTAAGTATGATAGAGATGGAGGTTTTCCAAATCACATCTCATGATGTGTTCGTTCCACTTTCTTGGTTGGGGCCATATTTAAAATACGGGCCGCGGAGCATAGACAATAACCCCAAAATGATAGAGGTAACGAGCTTCTAGCCATCATAGATCGAACCATATCCATTAGGGTTCGGTTCCTCCTTTCGGAAACTCCATTAAGTTGGGGTGTTCCAGGAGGAGTGAGCTGCGAGATAATCCCACAGCTTTTAAGATTGTGACGACCCGGAAATTTTTGACCAAATTTAAACTTAATCTTATATGATTTCGACACGATAAGCAAAGTCTGAAATGTTGAGTCTCGAAAACTTTGGAACAGTTTACATGAATTCATTTGACCTTCGACTACTCACGATGATTCACGAACAATTATTTGTAAATAGATACGTGTGTATGTATATATAAATAATAATTCGAAATATAATTTGAAGTATTATATGTTGTTGTTATTAAAAAAAATTAATAAAATAAAAATAGGATATTATGATAATTATTATTTAAAATATATCTACATATATAAATAAAGTATATTAAATATATATTTTGTGATTTCGAACCTATTTAGTAAACGACAGTAACACTCAATTACCATTCGATGGATATTAAACAAGTTAAAAATGAAATTTATATGATTTTAGAATAAAAGGTGATCCGAAACTGAGTTCTATAAATTATAGACTTATTAAAAATGTATTTAGAAGCTATTTGTTAAAATTTAGAACTTTTCATATTTTATCTGGGACCGAGCTCGGACAGTGATTTAATTTTTATTTAATAGTTAATGATCAATATTATACCACAAAGACTGAAATAAATAATAACATCTAATTTGAAAATATGGAATTTTTCTAATGACTTTTATCTGTAAACTGTTTAGCAAGGAGCACGATATCCAGCCCGGGGAAATCTAAATAATTAAAAATTATGTCGGTAACTATAATACAAACTGATGGTGGCTTTACTGTTTCATAAGGCATGTTTATTAAATTAATAAATTATTATTGTTGTATTATATTCATCACTTAGTTCTCTTGTTTTGTGGAAAACACGTTAGACACATATACATTTTATATATACATATACTTATGAAAGGCATATAGGTGATTGCATTTCTCATGGATCACCAAACACCACACTTCTTTCTTCTCCAGCAACAACCATCTAACCACCTTCATTGATCATCACTATCATCGAACTCTCATCCTATTTCTTTCTATATTCGAATCAAAACAAACAACAACTACAAGATCATCCTAGTTTCCAATACCATCGAGTGACCTAACCAAATACCCATCTTCTACGTTCTGCAGCCCACACTAATCACCCCCACCTTGAGCCACTATCTACAATCATAAACCACCACCAAAACATGACATCACCTCGCCACCATATTCTGTTTTGAATTTGTTAGTACACTCAAACCACCTTTCTGCATTTTTTTTGTGAACCACAATTGGAGTGAGTTCTTAATGCAAGTTTTATAACCCAAACTACTCCTGATCGTTTTCGATAATCCGATTACTATCTTTCCTAAGCCAAGTTTCATAATAGTATTAGATTATATTAAAATGGTTCCCATGGAAGAACAAGGAGCTTGTGAAGAGTGCACCACAAATTGTCTTATGATTCATAAAAAGGAACGAGATCATTCGCTGACTGTTACCACCTTTTCTCATCAAACCATTTCCACTTTCTTTTTCTTTCTTCTTGACAACACTTTATTGCTGCTACAGCAGTCCGTACGTTTCTGTTCCTGTTTACAGCTTCAAACCACAATCCAAAATCTCATTTACCTGCTGTTATACGTTCCTTTTTCTGTTTCATTTTATAAATCTGTTTTGGTGCTACTATTACCGTATGTTATGATAAGGAAAATGATACAAGTAACAAGAACACCACCACTTAAACATCATCACAGCCAACCGTCGCCCTGCACCCAGTTGCTACCATTTTTGTTGCAATTATTTTTCTTTTTCTTTTCATTTACGCTTCTGTTAGAAGAGGGAGGATAAACTGGTACTCTGTATATTAATATACATTATTATTTGATTTTGAGAAAAGCATCCAAGTGGATTAGTTGCAAGATACTAGCCGACCAAAATGGACAATGGGGACGTGATATTTTTTTTTTAAGTGGAACATATAATAATTATGATTTAGTGGGATATATAATTAAGAGTAGGGTCTATTGAATGAATTGTTGTTTAATGGGAGCCGTGATATTTCTGTGAAATAGACATAGTGCCGAAAACTTTGGATGCAAGATAAACGGGTTACATTCTTTTACTGCTATTCGAATTCCCATCTTTACCAACGATAATCTCATAATTCTTTTTGGGCTTTCCATTTCAACTAGGCTTTAAATAATATAGGGATTGTTAAGTAGGCTTCATATTCCATCGGGCCTTAGTTAAAATAGGAATTTTTTTAGTGGGCTTCATATGTTAATCAAATCTACTTGTTCTCTTAATTAAACGAAAATGATGATGGTGTAGACTATACATGGATTAGATGATAATGATAATCATACTTAAAAGATGATGATTCATTAAGGATGATGTTTATGTTATAGTGAAAGTGATGATTATGATAATACATGATCATGATGACGGGCACACGGGGTGTTATATGACATGATGATAATAAGGGTGTCACATGTTGATAACGATAGCAGTTAAGATGATAATGATTAGATGAGTAAGGTTATAACGATGATGATGATCTTAGATTAAGTTGGTGATGATGAGTGAAAAGAATGATAATGATATCGAATGATGTGATAGTAATACAAATAAAAGAAGATGAATAATATTATGATGAACAAGGATGAAATAGATGATGATCATGATAAATTGGTTAAATAAGTTTTACATACAAAATAAATCGGAAAAGGGAAAGATGAAGAAGTGATTAAGGAGGCTATCGGGTTAGCGGGACGTCGGGGGTTCAAACCCGGACTTGGGCATCAATTTTAAGGGCTACTCCTTTGAGGTAGTTATTTATTTATTTACTACTATTATTATCTTACTATTTTTATTATTATTATTATTATTACAAAATAAAACAACATGTTATTTATTATCTTTATTATTAACATCTTATCAAACAAATACTTATATGAAACATATATACAAAGTATATATAAATATATATCAATTGGAATAATATATATATTATAAATATCGATACATCATTTGTCCGACTACAAGTATATGCGTTAATATATATACTTGATATAGGTTCGTGAATCCAAGGCCAACCCTACAATTGTTCAATATAGTCATATGTATTTTTACTACAAAATACATTAGGTGAGTTTCATTTGCTCCCTTTTTAATTGCTTTTGCAATATATATTTTTGGGCTGAGAATACATGCGCTGCTTTTATAAATGTTTACGAAATAGACACAAGTACTTAAAAATATATTCTACGTTGAGTTGTACCACTAGCATACTTCCCTGTAGCTTGGTAACTACTATTTACATGTGGTATTGTAATCGCGAATCCTGTTGATTGATCTATCGGGCCTGACAACCCCAACCGGACTGGACGACCAGTATTCAACGGTTGCACAGTACTTCGTTTCGGTGACTACACTTGGTACGCTGTAGTGAGATTTCATAATAAAGGGAATATGCGACGTGATTAAATGTTAAGTATGGTTACCAAGTGCTCAACCACTTAGAATGCTTTACATACACTTGCGAGTGTATTATGTTTATGATTATGAAATCTTGTGGTCTATTAAAATATTGAAATGATTGTTATGATAAACCTATGAACTCACCAACCTTTTGGTTGACACTTTAAATCATGTTTATTCTCAGGTACGAATTAAGTCTTCCGCTGTGCATTTGCTCAATTTAAGGACATTACTTGGAGTCGATCATCGCAATGGGACCAAATGTTGATGACTTCGTCCAGGTGGATAAGGACGGGTCGTTACAAAGATGATCTTGGAAAGAATCGCTTAGGTATTCACCTCCTCTATCGGTACGAAGTACCTTGATTGTCTTATTGAGTTGATTTTGTACTTTGTTTTGATATTCCTTGAATGCTTCAAAAGTTTCGTCCTTATGTCTTAACAGGTAGACATATCCGAAACGACTGAAGTCATCAATGAAAGTAACAAAGTATCTTTCACCATTCCTAGTTATGGGCTTAAAGGGTCCACATACATCCGAATGTATTAATCCCAATAAGTCCTTAGCCTTTTCATAGGTCCCTTTGAAAGGTGCTTTAGTCATTTTGCCTTGTAAACAAGATTCACATACATCAAACGAGTCTAGTTCATTTTATTTCAAAAGTCCATTCTTTTGAAGTGTATGCATTCGATTCTTGTTTATGTGACCAAGGCGACAATGCCATAAGTAGGAAGCACTCAAATTCCTTTTGAGTTTCTTGGTGTTTGTATGGAACATTGAGCTATTGTATGATGTGTCATCATGAACCAATTCATAAATACCATTTGAAGGTGAAGCCTTAAAATAGAACACATTATCTAAAGAAACATGGATATCATCATTAATGAAATTAAGATTAAAACCATATTGTTTCAAACGGGATACAGAAATAATGTTTCGCGATAAATCGGGTGCATACAAAACATTTTTCAAAATAAGTTCCAAACCACTTGGAAGCTTTAGAATAAAGTCTCCTTGAGCTACTACGTGCACCTTAGCTCCATTTTCCATGTAGAGACTTGATGTTCCTGCTTCTTGTTTACTTCTTTTGAACCCCTGCATAGAATTGCAAATGTGAGTTCCACATCTCGTGTCTAATACCCATGTATTAGAAGAAGTAATACTAAGCTCAATGTATACCATATATACATTACCTGAGGATTGCCCTCCATCCCTCTTTTCCTTCAACTCCTTTAGGTAGACCGGGCAGTTGCGTTTCCAGTGACCCATTTCACCGCAACCGAAGCACGGATCTTCCTTGGGGTTAGCTTTACCGGCAACCTTTTGCTTCTTGTTGTTGTTGGTTGGGGTAACCATCTTCCCATTTCCTTTGCCCTTGCCCTTGCCTTGGTAGGCGGGTCCTTTCCACTTAGTCGCCTTCGACTTAGAAGTGTTATTGCCTTTGGACCCACCTTCATTGATCATAAACATGGGTGAAGCCCTTTTACCCATGCTCGCTTCGGTCGTCTTAAGCATGGCGTGTAATTCGCCAATGCTCTTATCCCATCCATTCATATTGTAATTCAATTACAAATGTGTCAAACCTCTTTGACAAGGAGTTAAGGATAAGGTCCGTGGCTAATTCATTAGACACGTTGCAGTTTAGACGGTTCGCTCGATCAATTAGGCTTTTCATCTTAAGAACATAAGATGAAACGGATTGGGAGTCGTCCATCCTATATGCATGAAGCGCTCGGACCGTTTCAAAGCGCTCGACACGAGCTTGTTGAAGGAACATCTCCTTCAACTATGTGATCATGTCATATGCACTATGATGCTCGAAGTCCTTTTGGAGTTCGGGTATCATAGTCCCAAGCATGAGGCAAGAAACTTGCACCGAATCGGTGCAATATTTCTCCCAATAAGCCATGCCTTCCGTATCATCCTCGTCCGGTTGATCGGGAATGGGGTCTTCCAACACATACGCCCTATCCTCTAATTTGAGGACAATTCTTAGATTGCGGAACCAATCCATGAAGTTCGTATGGTTGAGTTTTTCCTTTTCGAGGATTGACCTCAACGATAGGTTGTTAAAGTTGATGGGTGCGTTTGGAATGTTGTTGTTGTTATTGGCGGCCATCTACAAAATTTAACAAAGTTATTTAAGTATTAATTTTAATTTAACAATCAATACCCTTTAAATTCAATTGATATTTATTAAATTTTAGAATCCAACGGTAAACCAAATTTTGGTTAGGTGACCTTTATCCCATCATTTGATTTAGCTAGGTAGTCATTATATGACAATTGCAATCCTTTTGCAACTTCTAAGTTATGGGATCATGCAATCCTTTTGCATGGCATATTTATCCCATCAACGCCTATTTGTTCCTCATGCTTCGGTGACCCTAAGTTCATGATTCCCAAATCAAGTCGTCTTACTTGTGTAAACGTGTAAATTTAACATACAAGTGGTTAGGTGACCTTTATCCCACAAGTGTGCGAAACTCACCTTAATCGTATTAGTTTGCTCATAACGGTTAGGTGACCTTTATCCCATTATGAGTTCCCTAATATTTTCAAGTGTCACACAAAAGGATGGCGTTTAACTTGTTTGCCTTGTTAATAGAAGGGATTTTAAGTTTCCATTAATTCTAGTTTATGAAAACTTTTATGCCATACACCAACATGCATTTAGTGTATGGTTTATTTGAAATCCATTTTCAAGTCTTGTAATTTTAGCCAATTACTTGATATAAACCATTTTATATAAATGATCCTTATCATGTTCTTAATAACCATTTATTAATGTCCTTTTAGCCATTTTTAATTTAACCATTTAAATTGACGTTTTGCATGTCGTTTATTAATGTCAAAATTAACCAATTAAATTGTCATTTTGCTTGTTGTTAACTTGTGTGATTAACTTGTAGCATACAAACATACAATCCACAATCATACAAAAAAACAACCATGCATACAAAACAAATATGTTCACAATCAAGCCAATTAGGTAGACATTTGTTTAGCCGAAAACAAATGCCACCGGTAAGGGTTATAACACAAAGTAGGAGATTTTAAATCTCCCACTTAATCTTGCATCCAAACGCTTCTTCTCGTGTTCTTCAAGTCTTCATTATCTTCATCATTTTACAAAATATATCCTAATACATTTTTCTCTAAAAATGAAATTACAACCTAATCTATTTTACATACCAAATATAAAATAAATTACATGGCCAAAATAATATTACAAACCAATTGAATGAATTAATATTACATACCAAATAAATTAATTAATATTACATACCAAATGAATTATTAATAATCATTCAAACACACATGCATACAACCACAAGGTCAAGGCTTGATTGTGAACAAAAACATACAACAAATATGACCAAATGGCAAGTTCCAAACCTATTTGGAACCTCCCAAAATTCGGCCCAAAACATCAACCCTCCCAAATCCATTAATTTTGCATTTTACTTTCATGCATGTTAGTAGAATGCAAAGTTGATGGGTTTTAAAGACCATATTAGAAGCATAATCCATCTAGATACCATTGTTGGAATTTAACAACATTACAAACAGCATGTTCTTAGCATTTTACATGTTCATAAAACCATTTTATGATAGTTAATTAAAGCGGAAGCAATATGTAAAGTCATGTTAACATGTTAAGCCATTAAGTTAAATTCAATGATAATATCAAGTCTTGGATAAATGCTTACAAATATAACAAGAAAAGAAGAGTGCTTATACCTCCTCAAAGATTGTTGAGTGCTGAATTTTGGACAGCAGAATGAAGATGAAGATGATGTAAAATGGAGCTTCTAACTTGAAGCCTCAAGTGTGTAATACCCACAAGCCTTTTATGCACCAACACCACCTTTAATTTAGTTAGGATTTTGACACTTAATAAGCAAGATTAACAAGCTTAAACCCACTCTTTTTGGTTCAAAAATTTCGGCCAGCAGCTAGTTTTTCTAGCAGAATTTTTGTTGCACTTTACTAATATGTATGGCATGTAGTACTTGAGTCAAAAGAATACTTGGTTTATGTGTCTTGCATGCTCTAAAGAATGTGCCATTGGAAGTAACAAAACCAAAGTATGGGGTCTCACCTAGGAGACCAAAAAAACGTCCCATATGTGTTTTCAACAAGATTCACTTTGTTATAAAATGATATAAATAAGTCTTGTAAATATATATATATATATGTAAAACTTGTTATATAAAACATGCTTTTATTAAGTTACTTATATTTTATAAACCAATTTATAAAATATAACACAACATAATTATTTAAACCTATAAATAATTAAATATAAATTATCCAAATAATTTATCTCAAGTGATAATATTTTAGAAAACCGATTTTCTAAAGTTCAAGTGTCGCGTATTTATTTAACGATCCAGTCGTTAAGATTAAATACATATAAAGTGTCGGTAAGCTTGTTATTGGGTATGACCCGACTTGGATCATAACATATTAGCCACATTAATTTAATATGTCTCTTGGGCATACGAAAAACCTTCAAAAACAAGACTACTAACTCAAGAATTACGAAACGAGACTTATATGTAACGATTATCGTTGTAACGATATTTTAATGTATATATCATATTTAGAGATATTCATACATCATAATATCATGATAACATAATAATTTAACATCTCATTTGATATAATAAACATTGGGTTAACAACATTAATTGAGATCGTTAACTTAAAGGTTTCAAAACAACACTTACATATAACGACTAACGAAGACTTAACGACTCCATTAGAATGTATATACATGTTGTGTTTTGATATGTATTCTTACACTTTTGAAAGATTTCAAGACACATATCAAAGTACTTCTACTTAACAAAAATGCTTACAATTACATCCTCGTTCAGTTTCATCAACAATTCTACTCGTATGCACCCGTATTCGTACTCATACAATACACAGCTTTTAGATGTATGTACTATTGGTATATACACTCCAATGATCAGCTCTTAGCAACCCATGTGAGTCACCTAACACATGTGGGAACCATCATTTGGCAACTAGCATGAAATATCTCATAAAATTACAAAAATATTAGTAATCATTCATGACTTATTTACATGAAAACAAAATTACATATCCTTTATATCTAATCCATATACCAACGACCAAAAACACCTACAAACACTTTCATTCTTCAATTTTCTTCATCTAATTGATCTCTCTCAAGTTCCATCTTTAATTTCTAAGTGTTCTTCATAAATTCCATAAGTATAGTTTCATAAAAATCAAGAATACTTCCAAGTTTCCAAGTCTACTTCCAAGCTTTCTAATCCATTCCAAGTAATCATCTAAGATCAAGGAACCTTTTTTATTTACAGTAGGTTATCTTTCTAATTCAATGTAATATTTATATTCAAACTTTGATTCAATTTCTACAACTATAACAATCTTATTTCGAGTGAAAATCTTACTTGAACTGTTTTCGTGTCATGATTCTGCTTCAAGAACTTTCAAGCCATCCAAGGATCATTTGAAGCTAGATCCATTTTTCTCATTTCCAATAATTTTATCCAGAAAACTTGAGGTAGTAATGTTGTTCATAATATCATTCGATTCATACATATAAAGCTATCTTATTCGAAGGTTTAAACTTGTAATCACTAGAACATAGTTTAGTTAATTCTAAACTTGTTCGCAAATAAAAGTTAATCCTTCTAACTTGACTTTTAAAATCAACTAAACACATGTTCTATATCTATATGATATGCTAACTTAATGATTTAAAACCTGGAAACACGATGAACACCATAAAATCGGATATACGCCGTCGTAGTGAAACCGGGGACTGTTTTGGTTTGGATAATTAAAAACTATGATAAACTTTGATTTAAAAGTTGTTCTTCTGGAAAAATGATTTTTCATATGAACATGAAACTATATCCAAAAATCTTGGTTAAACTCAAAGTGAAAGTATGTTTTTCAAAATGGTCATCAAGATGTCGTTCTTTCGACGGAAATGACTACCTCTTTAGTAATTTACATGTAACTTAAATTTACGACTATAAACCTATACTTTTTTTGTTTGCATTCTTAAATTATAGTTCAATATGAAACCATAGCAATTTGATTCACTCAAAACGGATTTAAAATGAAGAAGTTATGGGTAAAACAAGATTGGATATTTTTAATCTTTTTAGCTACGGGAAATGTTTAACAAATCTATACAAATCATATCCTAGCTAACTTATATTGTATTATACATGTATTCTAATATATTATGTAATCTTGGGATACAATAGACACATATGAAAATGTTTTGACATATCATATCGACCCATGTATATATATTATTTAGAACAACCATAGACACTCTATATGCAGTAATGTTGGAGTTAGCTATACAGGGTTGAGGTTGATTCCAAAAATATATATACTTTGAGTTATGATCTAGCCTGAGACGTGTATACACTGGGTCGTGGATTGATTCAAGATAATATATATCGATTTATTTCTGTACATCTAACTGTAGACAACTAGTTGTAGGTTATTAACGAGGACATCTGACTTAATACACTCAAATCTTTAAAACATAATAAAAATGGCTGTAATTATATTTTGATCATACTTTGATATATATGTACATATTTGTATAGGTTCGTGAATCGATCCTTGGCCAAGTCTTATTTTCGAGGAAGAAAATATCTGTGAAAGTGAGTTATAGTCCCACTTTTAAAATTTAATATTTTTGGGATGAGAATACATGCAGGTTTTATAAATGATTTACAAAATAGACACAAGTATGTGAAACTACATTCTATGGTTGAATTATCGAAATCGAATATGCCCCTTTTTATTAAGTCTGGTAATCTAAGAATTAGGGAACAGACACCCTAATTGACGCGAATCCTAAAGATAGATCTATTGGGCCTAACAAACCCCATCCAAAGTACCGGATGCTTTAGTACTTCAAAATTTATATCATATCCGAAGGGTGTCCCGGAATGATGGGGATATTCTTATATATGCATCTTGTTAATGTCGGTTACCAGGTGTTCACCATATGAATGATTTTTATCTCTATGTATGGGATGTGTATTGAAATATGAAATCTTGTGGTCTATTGTTACGATTTGATATATATAGGTTAAACCTATAACTCACCAACATTTTTGTTGACGTTTAAAGCATGTTTATTCTCAGGTGAATACTAAGAGCTTCCGCTATTGCATAATAAAATAAGGACAAGATTTGGAGTCCATGTTTGTATGATATTGTGTAAAAACTGCATTCAAGAAACATATGTCGATGTAACATATTTCTATTGTAAACCATTATGTAATGGTCATGTGTAAATAGTATATTTTAGATTATCATTATTTGATAATCTACGTAATGCTTTTAAAACCTTTATTAATAAAATAAAGGTTATGGTTGTTTTAAAAATGAATGCAGTCTTTGAAAAACGTCTCATATAGAGGTCAAAACCTCGCAACGAAATCAATTAATATGGAACGTTTATAATCAATATGAACGGGACATTTCACATAGCGCTCTTAAACTCATCCCATGGTGTAGCATAAGCCTCATCAATTCCTTGAGCTTGGGCGAGTATGTTCCACCAGGTTAAAGCGTCATCCGACAGCGTGCAAGAGGCGTACTTAGTTTTGTTCACTTCGGAGCAGTTACTCACACGGAACACAGCTTCTAATTTCTCAAACCATCTTGTCAGCCCAACTGCCCCTTCAGTACCGCTGAAATTGTGGGGTTTGCAGCTCTGGAATTCCTTATAAGTACACCCGTTCTGAATGTTCTGGTTAGCCGGTGGAGCTTGGGGGTTGACATCTGCCATAGCCGCGGCTACTCGAGCAGCTATCATCTCATTAATCTGAGCTACTGTGGGCAAGTCCCTTGGAACTCTTCCGTTTGCCATTGATCTTCTAAACAAAATTTTGGACTCAAGTCAAAATCCAGCATTCAGTAATTCATAATGCTATGGTATAAGGTAATCAATTTGGAAACTTCACATTACACGTCATCTGAGCATGGTAAGCTAGTTGTAGATAGCACAAAAATCATCATGTTATAATTTAAGTAAAAACACCGTACAGTAATTCAAACAACGGTAATTTCATTCATTAATAAGAAGTTGCATACATCTTCATAAGGTTCGTACAATATTTGAAACTACTAATGGAATTACATAATGAAATCTAATACCATATCCCTATGGTGATGGTGGGTAAATGATGTCCATTATGTGGGACATCTGGTCCTCGAGCTCAGTCACCCAAGCACGGAGGGTATGCACTTCCCTCGTAAGTTCCTCGATGGTGGGAGATGCTGGTGGGGCAGGTGGTGCAGACAGAGCGGACGGTGCAGTATCAGAAGTAGATGGTGCAACACGGCTGACCTTACGCACGAATGGATTAGCAAGATACGGCACAACCCTCTTGCGGGCGGTGACCCTAACCCTCAGTCCACATGCGTTAATGAATGGCTTACCTCCATTAACCCCTGGAATAACAGTACCATCGAAGCGGTACCGCTTTGATGGCGGGGTAAAGGGTGGCTGCACGGGCTCCTCCTCGGAGTCCTCCTCGGAATCCTCCTTGAAACTCTCCTCGCTGGAGTCGTCGGATGATGAATCGCTTGAATCATCTGAGGGTGGATGTGCCTGGCCAGTGGTCATAAGTCGATATCTGCCAGGTGGGATCTGCACGACATGTATTGACCCAAACTTTTCCATGTTTATATATATTAAATGAAATTGATATTTACATGATTAAGTGTTTCCAATATGTTAAGAAATCAAACTTTTTAAGACTTGATTAATTAAAATAGGTTTCATATAGACAATTGACCACCCGAGTTGACCGGTGATTCACGAACGTTAAAACTTGTAAAAACTATATGATATATATATATATATATATATATATATATATATATATATATATATATATATATATATATATATATATATATATATATATATAGTTAACATGATATTATGATAAGTAAGTATCTCACTAAGTATATTAACAATGAGTGATATACATAAAAATGAGTTTATTGAATTAAGAAACTCGAAACGATATATATAGTGATTATCTTTATAACAACGTCTTACTAAATACATATGAATCATATTAAGATATTGTTACACTATGTTTAAATATGATAATTGATAAGTAAACATATCATTAAGTATATTAACAATGAACTACATATGTAAAAACAAGACTACTAACTTAAGGGTTTCGAAACGAGACATATATGTAACGATTATCGTTGTAACGACATTTAAATGTAAATATATCATATTAAGATATATTAATACATCATATTATCATGATAATATAATAATTTAAAATCTCATTAAATATAATAAACAATGGGTTAACAATATTTAACAAGATCGTTAACTTAAAAGTTTCAAAACAACACTTACATGTAAAGACTAACGATGACTTAACGACTCAGTTAAAATGTATATACATGTAGTGTTTTAATATGTATTCTTACACTTTTGAAAGACTTCAAGACACTTATCAAAGTACTTCTACTTAACAAAAATGCTTACAATTACATCATCATTCATTTTCATCAACAATTCTACTCGTATGCACTCGTATTTGTACTAGTACAATACACAGCTTCTAAATATATTTACAATTGGTATATAAACTCTAATGATCAGCTCTTAGCAGCCCATGTGAGTCACCTAACCATGTGGGAACCATCATTTAATATCTAGCATGAAATATCTCACAAAATTACAAACTAATGGAGCCTATATGGGGAGACTAAGTTCACGTGAATGATGGCACTCACAAACACTTTCATTTTGCAACTTACATGCATAAAAATACTCTCTCTCAAGTGTTCTTCCATTGTTCTAAGTGTTATTAATCATCTTCATCAAAATCTTGCTCAATCTAGCTCATAAATCCAAACATAAACCAAGTTATAAAACAGCTACTCAAGAACACACCAACAACACTTCCAAGTTTGCTAGCTTACTTCCAATCTTGCAAATCCACTTTGAGTGATTATCCAACCTCAAGAAATCTTTCTTATTTATAGTAAGATATCTTTCTAATACAAGGTAATACTCATATTCAAACTTTGATTCAATTTCTATAACTTTAACAATCTTATTTCGAGTGGAAATCTTACTTGAACTTGTTTTCGTGTCATGAATCTACTTCAAGAACTTTCAAGCCATCCAAGGATCCTTTGAAGCTAGATCTATTTTTCTCATTTTTAGTAGTTTTATCCACAAAACCTGAGGTAGTAATGATGTTCATAACATCATTCGATTCATATATATATATATATATATATATATATATATATATATATATATATATATATATATATATATATATATATATATATATATATATATATATATATATATATATATATATATATATATATATATATATATATATATATATATATATATATATATATAACTACCTTATTCGAAGGTTTAAACTTGTAATCACTAGAACATAGTTTAGTTAATTTTAAACTTGTTCGCAAACAAAAGTTAATACTTCTAACTTGACATTTAAAATCAACTATACACATGTTCTATATCTATATGATATGCTAACTTAATGATTTAAAATCTGAAAACACGAAAAACACCGTAAAACCTGATATACGCCGTCGTAGTAACACCGCGGGCTGTTTTGGGTTAGTTAATTTAAAACTATCATAAACTTTGATTTAAAAGTTGTTCTTCTGGGAAAATGATTTTTCTTATGAACATGAAACTATATCCAAAAATCATGGTTAAACTCAAAGTGGAAGTATGTTTTCCAAAATGGTCATCTAGACGTCGTTCTTTCGACTGAAATGACTACCTTTACAAAAATGACTTGTAACCTGTATTTACGACTATAAACTTATACTTTTTCTATTTAGATTCATAAACTTAAGTTCAATATGAAACCATAGCAACTTGAATCACTCAAAACAGATTTAAAACGAAGAAGTTATTGGTAAAACAAGATTGGATAATTTTGCTTGTTGTAGCTACGTGAAAATTGGTAACAAATCTATATTAATCATATCCTAGCTAACTTATTGTATTATACATGTATTCTAATATATTATGTAATCTTGGGATACCATAGACACGTATGCAAATGTTTTGACATATCATATCGACCCATGTATATATATTATTTGGAACAACCATAGACACTCTATATGCAGTAATGTTTGAGTTAGCTATACAGGGTTGAGGTTGATTCCAAAAATATATATACTTTGAGTTGTGATCTAGCCTGAGATGTATATACACTGGGTCGTGGATTGATTCAAGATAATATATATCGATTTATTTCTGTACATCATGTAAAGACCCGTCCTAATCCATCTGGACGAAGTCACCAACATCTGGTTCCATTGCGATGATCGACTCCAAATAATGTCTTTAAAATGAGCAAATGCACAGCGAAAGATTTCTTTCATACCTGAGAATAAACATGCTTTCAAGTGTCAACCAAACGGTTGGTGAGTTCATAGGTTTATCTTAAAACAATAAAATTCATCATTTTGATAGACCACAAGATTTAAATGCTGCATGGTACAAATGGGCCCGAATCCTATACCCACCCATAATGTACATGCGATATCTTTTAAATACAGTACAACTTTCTCGTGTACGAAATCATTTTTCATAAATCTTAGTAACCGTACACATATCTCGTGCACAAAAATAACATACACATAACCTGTGTATAAAATCATTCTCTCGATACATAACATTCACTTTACTTTCATAGCTTGGCTTGGTAACTGACCTTAACATATAATGAGCATAATAATATCCCCAAAACAGAACATCTCGTCTGTATAATAATCATATAAACTTCGAAGTACTAAACACCACACCCACTAGCCCTTCCGTCTAGTGAACATTCTGGGTGGGGGTGTTAAACCCGGTAGCTACCTTTAGGATTCGCGTCAATTAGGCGTGCACTAATTCTCAAAATTAGTGATGTTCCCTAATTCTTAGGTTACCAAGCAATAATAATCAGGAGAAAAATATTCATATCAATTGTGGCAATTATCACGTCCACATAATTCAATGGTGGCAATTATCACGTCCACATAATTCATTCGAGGAATGTTTTGCTTGTGTCTATCTCGTCAAACATTTATAAAAGCATTTCATGTATTCGCAGTTCAAAATGTATTTCAAAAGCATTTAATAACGCAGTTGTAAAAGTAGCGCATGTATTCTCAGTCCCAAAAATGTAAAGAGTAAAAGGGAATCAAATGAACTCACCTAATGTATTTTGTAGTAAAAATACATATGACTATATTGAACAATGCAGGGTTGACCTCGGATTCACGAACCTATATCATATGTATTTTCATTAATACATATAATCGTAATCAAACAAGTGTATACATATTATTTTATGTATTACTATTAATAATTTTTATCAATACTTATATTACATTATGATACATATTCGATATTTCATTAATGTTATTGGTTAAAACGGAATTTTTATGTAGTATTAATATACTTTATATAATAAATATATTTATATCTATATATATTTATCTTTTGTTTTTGTAAAATTATTAAGTGTAGTAATTACTAGACTAAGGATGTTAATAATAATATTGATAGCAATAATAATAATATTAATAGTATTGGTAAGTTTAATATTAATTATTGTTTTAATAGAAGTTTAAATGATCATATAATTAATAATACTATAATATATGTTAAATGATACCCTAATACTAACATTTATGATAATGATACTTTATGATATTCATAATAGGAATGATAATAATAACCATACATATGATATTAATTTTAATATTAATGATGATAATAACCATTTTTATGATAATACTACTAATATAAAATGATTATACATATTAATAACTATATTGATAATAACATTAATTAATACTTAAAATCATAATAATAATCCTAAAATTCGTCATACTTAATAATAATACTAACAATAATGATAATATTTACTAATACTTAGTTATAGTAATAATAATAATAATAATTATAGTTATAATACTAATAATAACAATAATAATAATATTCATAGTAAAAACAATAATAATCATCATCATAATAATACAAGTAATAATAATAATAATAATAATAATAATAATAATAATAATAATAATAATAATAATAATAATAATAATAATAATAATAATAATAATAATAATAAGGAATTGATAATAATAAAATTAAGGTAACTACCTCTATGAATTGATTTCTGTAAAAAAAAATGTCCCTGTGTAGGCTTGAACCCCCGACCCTTCGCTCACCAACACAATACCATAACCAATCGAGCTGATTCTACGTATCTGTTTTTAATCCCATATTAATTTAATTAACTCAACCTTCTGTTCATCTTCTTCTTCTCATAATCCAGTCGAGCACTTACTCAATTCCATTCAATTTACAGTCTATTCTTAACATATTTAAGACTTTAATATATATCAGGAAAATAATCTTTGTGTGAAGGAATTAAATATATAACAGGATAAATAAAGAATACGAGCTGAAACAAAAAAATATATAAACGATGAACATGATTTTGATTTTTGAAATTAAGAAGGTTTTAGGTAAAACTTCCTACATGAAAATGTTTTCAAATCAAACGTACAAACCTTCTGTAACCTTAATTAGATCCAAAACTTTGAATTAAACTCAAATTTTTGCCAAGAACAGGTCGTTTGACTTTTTCAAGATTAACTTACTGTAAAATTCGAATTCAATATATAAAATTGGAGTTTCAAACTTTGCAGTTAGTTTAGATACAAGATTCCTAATCTAACTGCAGTTTTACATTTTTAAATATGATTAAAAATCGGGTTTTGGCCAAAAAAATGGACGAACAGAGTTATCGACTGTTTTTCTCAAAAATTATTCGATTTTTAAATTAAATTGCAGTAATGTAAAGTGGTAATTAGTTTTGTAGATGAAGAATTGATTGGTTGTTAATATTACTATGAGATAAACGATCGTTATATAATATTGGACGTTTGACAGATTATTATCGTGCAAGAAAAAAAATAAAACAAAAAATATATATATAAATAAAAGTAGATAATAACTCACAACATATTTTGTTGTTTTTAGATGATTTGATTCGATTCTGTGATTTAGATTAGAGACAGAACAAAATTCTTGATCGTGAAATGGACCTGATTTCTCCTTTTTCCTATTTTTATTTTATTTTTAATTAATATTAATATTTAGTAATTATATTAAGATTAATACTAATAATATTATTAATACTAAATATACTAACAATAATAGTATTCATAATAATAATAATATCAAATAATAATGATAATAATAATAATAATTTTGAATAAAGATGATAATATTTAGTAATAAAAATAAATAATGAAAATAATCATAATAATAACTACAATTATAGTTTTACTAATAATAATGATATTAATAATGATATCTATGATATTAGTATAATAATGGAACAATTTAAGTGTATCAAATATATTACCATAATAATATTCATAATACTTAATAATAATACTATTTAATAACAATACTTATTATTAATGATAATATTAAGATTAATAATAATAATCTAGCACTTTATATATATCAAATTTTTTATTTATATAATAATATTATTACTACTGATTTTTAGTTATTAACATTTATTTTTAATGTAAGTAATACAAATATATCAAGAATATTTTAACTTGTATGTAAATTTAATATGTAGAAATTATATCTTATTAACTATGTAACATTTAGTATTTATATTATATATCTTATAAAAACATTTATTAGATATTAAATATTTATATATTTTATATATATTATTATATAACACTAATTATTAATAGGAATTCATATTATATATATATATATATATATATATATATATATATATATATATATATATATATATATATATATATATATATATATATATATATATATATATATATATATATATATATATAGTTTCATAATAATATCATATACATGTTTTATATATATATATTCATTTTAATTGTACTTAATCATTCTGTTTATAAATTTTACATTGTTAATTCTAATTAATTAATGTGTATTTTTATTTATGCAAAGTATTATATATACACACTTATATTTATATTTATATAAATATATTTACATATTTATTTACAATCAATCGTTCGTGAATCGTCGGTAATAGTCGAAGGTCAAATGATCTCATTAAATAGTTCAAGAATTTCGAGAATCAACATTATAGACTTTGCTTATCTTGTCGAAATCATATAAAGATTAAGTTTAAATTTGGTCGAAAATTTCCGGGTCATCACACATCTAACTATGGACAACTAGTTGTAGGTTACTAACGAGGACAGTTAACTTAATAAACTCAAATCATCAACGTAATAAAAAATGTTGTAAATATATTTTGAACATAATTTGATATATATGTACATATTTGTTATAGGTTCGTGAATCGACCAGTGGCCAAGTCTTACTTCCCGACGAAGTAAAAATCTGTGAAAGTGAGTTATAGTCCCACTTTTAAAATCTAATATTTTGGGATGAGAATACATGCAGTTTTATAAATGTTTTACGAAATAGACACAAGTAAATGAAACTACATTATATGGTTAAATGATCGAAGCCGAATATGCCCCTTTTAGCTTGGTAGCCTAAGAATTAGGGAACTGGCCCCTAATTGACGCGAATCCTAAAGATAGATCTATCGGGTCCAACAAGCCCCATTCTGAAATTTGGAATGCTTTAGTACTTCGAAATTATCATGTCCGATGGATGTCCCGGAATGATGGGGATATTCTATATGCATCTTGTTAATGTCGGTTACTAGGTGTTCACCATATGAATGATTTTTATCTCTATGTATGGGATGTATATTGAAATATGAAATCTTTTGGTCTATTATTACAATATGAGAAATATATAGGTTAAACCTATAACTCACCAACATTTTTGTTGACGTTTAAAGCATGTTTATTCTCAGTTGATTATTAAGAGCTTCCGCTGTTGCATGCTAAAATATGGACAAGATTTGGTATCAGCATGTTTGTATAATATTGTTTAAAACTACATTCGAGATTTACTTTGTTGTAACATATTAATATTGTAAACCAATATGTATTGATAGTGTGTAAGTGTGATATTTTTAGATTATCATTTCTGGATAATCTAGATGGTGTCCTTTTAACCTTGTCAATAAAATAAAGGTTATGGTTTGTTTTAAAAACGAATGCAGTCTTTGAAAAACGTCTCATATAGAGGTCAAAACCTCGCAACGAAATCAATTAATATGGAACGTTTATAATCAATATGAACGGGACATTTCACGACACGTCCATCAGCAAGGCGTCTAGCCCAATGTCCATGCTCATTACGGAAAGGACCGTCCCCACTTCCCCCAGGAATCACAGCATCACCGGAATGGTGATGTGGCTCCGGGGGTCCTGGGCTGGGTGGAGTTGGAATCTCCTCTGGATCCTCGTCTACATCTGAGATGACCATCAATATGTATGGATCATCATCAACAGGATCATCACACGGTTACAATACTATATGCTATTTTAAAACAAGTTTGCATTCATGGAAAGATAACGTTTTACAAAAGATAGCGTGCTTCTACCAATAGAAAGCAATTAACATAAGTACGAGACCCAAGGGTCATTACAAATTCATTGTTCAAAAGTAACTTAGTTTGTGAATGCAAGGTAAAAGTTTCATGCAGATACATCTCTAATCAAAGCAGCGGGAGACTACACAGCAAGTCTAACAGTGAGACTAATACAACAGAAGCATCAAACATCTAAGCACCTGAGAAATAACATGCTAAAAAAGTCAACACAGATGTTGGTGAGCTATAGTTTAATTGTAACAGTAATGTAATGTAGGCTACGAGATTTCGTATTCAAAACAGTATGAAAAGTATATGTTTAACTGTAGACACTTGGTAACTAACTTAACATAAATATCACCCCCTAATAGTACACTTGGCGAGTGCGTATGTTCTCGAAGTATTAAACACCCGTTAAATGCTAGCGCGACTAGCCCGATTGGGGATGTCAAACCCTATGGATCCATATCTAAGATTCGCGTTCACAGGTTCAAAAACCAATGACTAAACGTTACCGAGCTAAGGGGAAAGTTTATGCCGTTATATCACCCACACATATATAATAAGTTTAAGTACTCGTGCCTAGTAAGTAAAACAACAAAAGCGCATGTATTCTCAGTCCCAAAAATAGTTAAAGTAAAAAGGGAGCTATAACTCACAGTGAAAATGCGGTAAAAGTCGATACAAGGTAAGTAAGCAAGTAAGTCGGTCTGAAAGGTCCTCAACCTAAGTCAAAAGTTACTAAGTCAGTAAGTTGTACCAAAAGGGTTTAAAAGTATGTAAGTTAAATCATAAGTGTCATCATCATCAACATCATACATAAAAAGTAAGGTAAGATTTAAATCAAGAATAGAGATCGAAACAAAGGCTGACTTCGTTCAGCCGCTACGACCTCTATACAAACTTAAATGACATGAGACCAGTGGACTAGGCTCCGTATATGAGTCCTCTAACTGCTGACCAATTTCCAGAACCTAACTCATCTTCGTTTGACCGTGGCGACGATTTAAGTGCGAGTAGGTCAGAAATTTCAGCACAACGTTACAAGGGCGTAGTGACTTTCGGAAGGCTATAAATCCTAAACCATATATCGGATTAAGACGAGGCCTAAATGGAAAATCATCTACTCGAACCGAACTAACTGAAAATAAAATTTTCCAGTAGCCCAGGTGAATGATCAGATTCAGAAAACAGTAAACCATGCTCCGGTAGGGTTCTTGGTGCTTGATGCTCATTACGGTTCTCATCCTTGATGCTTATAGCTTCAAGTGTACAACTCGTTGATGTGTTTGAATCACTATGACCAAGGTTCTACCATCAACAAACAATGATCAAGACTAAGAATCAAAACACAACTCATGTGAGAGTTTGAGCAAGGTGATGAACCAAAGTTGCATCACTTTTCTTAGTTTCAACACAATTACAAGTCTTATTAAGCTATAAACTTTGAATTAAACTAAATAAGTAAGACCCTAAGCTAGAGAGCTTAGATATTAACTAGTCATTAAAGATCTTAGACTAAAAATCTAGATCTCATGTTCTTGGTGAAACCCTAAGTCAAAACACTTAGGCTTTTCAATTTACACAACCATAAGCTATGAAACTTAGATTTTGTAAAGTAAAGTGAGCATAAATAAATAAATTCTTGTTTTAATAAGTTAGATGACCATAAGTTATATATCTTAGATCAATCTTACAAGTGTGAAAGTTATAAACTAGTAAGCCTAAACTTTCTTGTTCTTGAGCCTTCAAAGTCAGACTTTGGTTACAAGATTTATGAGATCAAAGTTAACAAGTAATCTTTGACCAAGTAACTCAAACAAATCAAATTCCATAACAATAATAATAGATTTAAAGTTAAAAGTAAACAAGTTCAAGTAAGGATCCTTTATGTAAAAAGATATCAAGTCATAAACTTGAATCTTCATGAAACGAACTTCAAAGTTCCAATACTTAAATATAAAGAAGATCATAAAGTAACTTGATATTAAAAGTTGTAATAAGTTCATGTAGAATCAAAAGCTACAAAACTTTGATCCTTGTTCTTGCTTCTTTATCATAAAAGAGATCAAAGAATGCAAGATCACATGAGGATTGAAGTTATAAAAACCAAAATCCAAAAATAGATATTGATGATGGTGATTTACGGTTTTGGGAAGAAAAAAGGAAGAGAAAAAGATTCAAACCTTCAAGTTTTCTTTAAGAAATGATGAGAGAAAGTAGAGAGAAAATTGAGAGGATAAGTGTGTGTGTTTAAAATGAAGTGAATGAGAATGTAATAAGCCTTAAAAAAATAAAGTGAGGGTGTGTGTGTGTGTGGGGTGGCCGATGGCTAAGGGAGCAAGGGGGACCATGACTTGCTATTGGATGGTGGTACATGGTGGTGGTTGTACATGTTAGGTGGTTTGAGACATAATACTAGTATTAGTACACAAGCATGCATGATAATTGTCTCATTACTTCATGAACTTAATTATTAATTTCATGGACTAATTAACCCATTAAGTGGTCCACTAAGTTGAGTAGGTTGGGCCATGGAAGTCCATTAAGGTGCTAAGTCCATTAAGGTACTAGTAAGCCCAAGTAAACACCTAAGCATAATTAAGGAACCATAAAACTAAGTAATTGTCATTAATAAGCAACAATTACATTTACGCAGCCATAATATCCCAATCATGGCAAAAGTTTATCGTGTACCAAGTTCGTAGCTCGTTTTAAGCAATAAGTGACACTAATGGTCGTAAATGAAATCAAGGATCACGTTAAGTAACCTAGTACTTAAAAACACGTTGTAAGGCATCAACGAAAGTAATTAACAAAATTAATGATCCCAGTAGTTAATCTAACTTAGTACGCACAAA
Source organism: Rutidosis leptorrhynchoides (assembly GCF_046630445.1). NCBI lineage: Eukaryota > Viridiplantae > Streptophyta > Magnoliopsida > Asterales > Asteraceae > Rutidosis > Rutidosis leptorrhynchoides. Next base: position 54,344,019 of record NC_092334.1, read on the forward strand.
TATAAAGTTTCGTAAAAGTAACAAGTAATAATATAAGTCGAAAAAGTCGGGTCGTTACAGTTATAATAAGTACCCCTGTTTTAACATACATGCAACCAACATGTACAATACACGCAATCCAACGTGTACTAAACTCAAATAGCATACGTCTGTTTTATAGTTCAAGCTAGGGTTTATCATACCTGGAACAGACGGGGATGTCAAGCCCTATGGATCCATATATAACTACTCGCGCCCACCAGTTCTTATAACCGGCAGTTACTAGTTACCAAAGCTACGGAATTTTCTTTTCAAACTCGGTGTAGAATTCAGTATGTACTTGTACCCATTGCGTTTAAAATAAAGTGCATGTATTCTCAGCCCAAAATATAGATTGCAAAAGCAATTAAAAAGGGAGCAAATGAAACTCACCTTAGCAGCACATAAGGTCATTCACCGAAATGTGACCAAAACTCGGAATGCAAAATAACCGTAGATCTCAACCTAGAGAACATATGTTGGTCAATACATGTCTAACAAGCTAGGTCAGATCAAAGTGTATCACAATCCTAATGCTCGAGACCGACATGCAGAAGTTAATAAAAGTCATCTCAAAAGTCAACCTGATCCAATATGATCTTTAAATCTATACATGTTTATTAACATAGTATAAGTCTTGATAATTGAACGAATTTATAGTTTATCAAACTCAAAATATTATCTATTTCAGAAGCTATATTATATTTGAATTATCATGGCAATCGAACATGATTTTCATATAGTTTTCCAATACTTGAAAAATCAGATTATAGTGTTTATAAAGCTTTAAAACATGATAAGACAGTCAATTTTGACAGTTGTTCAACAAGACGAGACGTGCCTTATATAAAAATTCATTTACTCGATTAGTAATATTTGAAATTCAAATTTATCAATCTTATAAACAAGTTGTTTAAATATCAATTGCAGATTCAAAACCAGTTTCAATTAATGTTAATCATAATTCAGTTGACCATAACTTTTAATCTGTTCCTCGAAAACACACGATTTCTAAATGAAAAGTTATTAATTTTTCGGCAGCTTTCCAACGACATGCATATCATATACCTTTTATCAATAACATATATATCAAATTTGTGATTCATCATAAACTATCTAACGACAAAATTAAAGCATACAAGCATGCATAAACATATATACTCGAGCACTAGACATGGATACACTATTAAAATATATAAAAGATAAGGTATGAATGCTCACGTATCAATATTGTGATTCAATATTGCAGAAACTGTGATGACCCAGAAATTTCCGATCAAATTTAAACTTTAATCTTTATATGTTTCCGACACGATAAGCAAAATCTGTAATATTGAGTCTCGAAAGTTTTGAAATATATATTCATGTAATCAATTACCCTTTGACTATGCTCAACGATTCATGAACATTTATGTGTATACTGATATGTATATATAATATATACTTATTAATTGAAAACATTAACAAAGTATTAGATATAAAATACTTTACATAAAAGTATTTGTTTCAATATGTTTATCGATGGAATTAAAAGATAATATCATATGATTAAATTATCAAATACATTGAATTATGATTACGAGTCTCTGTTATGAGGTCCACGTTGATTTGAGAAATCATTTCTTTTTGGCGGTATTCGGAATATTTGGTAATGTGATTTACAAGTAAGAACAAAAGCTTCATTAACGAGAATTAGACAAAAGTTAGTGGAGATTCCTGCTTAACTTTCAATGCATGCTTTACAATGATTGTCTCGTGTCTTTTGGTAAGATAATGATTAGTTTTCATAATATTGAAAATGTTTTACGATATAGATAAAACCTTTTTAAAGGATGATTTGGAATATAATTAATTTTGGAAAACCAAATTTATAAGTACTCGATTTAGTTTCAAGCGTACAAAAACGTTTTCAGTTTAAAAAGAACTTTATTATTAAAACGTATATAACTTTGATAAATATCTAGAACCACTTTTGATAACTCATTACTTAACCAGTATGATAAAGATAACGATATTTATATTTTATTTTATTAAATATATATATATATATATATATATATATATATATATATATATATATATAACGATTTAAATTAATACACATATTATACGTACATAGTTTTATACTTTTACTATACTATAACTTTACCTTTACTTTACTTTAACTTTAATAATTCATACTTTAATAATTCACTTTAATAATTCATACTTTAATAATTCACTTTAATAATTCATACTTTAATAATTCACTTTAATAATTCATACTTTAATAATTCAATTTAATAATTCATACTTTAATAATTCACTTTAATAATTCAAAAATCTATTATAAATAGAATTCAATAGGTTTCATTATTTCATAGAAACTTGAAAATATATTTCTCTAAACTCTCTCAATCGAATTACATATATATATTTACTTAGTATTATTTCAAGATATTATTAGTATACATAAAATACTACGACGGAGTTATATTCAGACGATTTCAAAATAAGTTTTCAAACGGGATAGAGCTAAGGAAATTATGGGTTATAGCTATGGAGGTTATGGGTATTTTTCGAGGGTATTGCTCGTCAGGTCAACCTAACGTTTATCATTTTCGTTGCGTCTACGTACTTTCCTGCAATATTGAATCACAATATTGATACGTTCGTGAATCTGAGACAAACCCTGCACTTGTTCAGTGCCGTCATATACATAATTGCTACGAAATACAGTATTGTAAGTTTCATTTGCTCCCTTTTTAATTGCTTTTGCAATATATATTTTTGGGCTGAGAATACATGCGCTGTTTTATAAATGTTTTACGAAATAGGCACAAGTACTAAAGCAAATTCTATGTGGGTTTAAACCAGAAATATACCCTTAGCTTGGTAACATTAAACTACTTGTCTATGTACGGTAGGCGCGAATCTTAAAGATAGATCTATTGGGCATGACAAACCCCATCCTGACTATGGGATGCTTTAGTACTTCGAAGTTATATTAAACACACCTGGTCTGGTGTACTTCAGAGGGTAAAACATGAACGTTAAGGCTTGTTACCGGGTGCCTACAACTTATAGAATACTTTTATACACTTGCGAGTGTACGAATATTTATGGAAACTGAAATCTTGTGGTCTATTACTATTACGGAAATGATTGATTATGATAAACTAATGAACTCACCAACCTTTTGGTTGACACTTTAAAGCATGTTTATTCTCAGGTATTAAAGAAATCTTCCGCTGTGCATTAGCTCATTTTAAGGATATTACTTGGAGTCATTCATGACATACTTTGAAAGACGTTGCATTCGAGTCGTTGAGTTCATCAAGATTAATATTAAGTCAATTATAGTTGGATGTAATATGAAATGGCATGCATGCCGTCAATTTTTGATGTAAAGAAAGTTTGTCTTTTAAAAACGAATGCAATGTTTGTAAAACGTATCATATAGAGGTCAAATACCTCGTGATGTAATCAACTATTGTGAATCGTTTATAATGTATATGAACGGGTCCTTTCAGTTGGTATCAGAGCGGTGGTCTTAGCGAACCAGGTCTTACATTAGTGTGTCTAACAGATAGTCGTTAAGATGCATTAGTGAGTCTGGACTTCGACCGTGTCTGCATGTCAAAAGTTTTGCTTATCATTTTTAGTCGGAAATCATCTACTTATCATCCATAGGAAATTACCTTCTTATCATTCTTAAGTCTAGACGCATTTTCCTGCATTTATTGCAAAATAGTGTATAGATAAATTCACACATTAGCATATCTGCTAATTAATATCTTATCGTATCTGTTACTGTGAACTTTAACTGACATCTTTCAAAGATTCCTCCGTAATTTATGGGATTTTGGTATTATATACACATATGTAAATTATGTATTGAAGAATACCAAATCTAAATTCTACAATCTATTTCATACCAAAAATTCTTTCCCTGATCATACGAGATGGATCTCTCAACCAGTTCGAACTCCTCAGATTCCGACTGCTATTCCGATATGAATATCTACCTGAGCTCCGAAAGCAGCGTCACCGGAATGGATCAACCAATCTCCCATCATCTATTCTGGATGAATTGGGGATGGGTTCGTAGTCTACTCAATCATTGGAGACAAGAAGAATGCGATCCTTTCCATCCACCACATTGCCCTCTTGGCGATGAACCTGAAGCACTTACCGGCGAACCTATTTGAGAAACCATTTTCTCACTCATTGCTAGAGTATCTCGTCACGATTATATAGTATCTCATATTATGAATCTTATTATTCCGCTCGCTCCAACCGCCAATCATCCCGGTGTACTAGCAGAAGTTAACGAACTTCGCGCTCGAGTAGTGGCTCTGGAACATATGGTGCAAAGATTACAAACACCATCAGCAGCATAACCAGTACCGCCAGTAACATCAACATCACAAGCCTCAATACCCTAAGCACCAGCAGCATCACCGGCATCAACGGTATCACCATCATCAACACCAACAGTATCATTACCACCATCAACAATCACGTCCGCATCACACGCCTCAACATCACAACCTGTACCTCAGATATCAATATCACATGCACCATAAATACCAAGGAGTACCAACAACAACAAATGATGAAGTATTGATCGGAGAAACATTCTGTGGTGATTATGTAATCTCTAAAGTCTTAGAGATTATCTATTTCAGCCTTAACCATAAATCAGATAAGTGGACAGAAATGATAGAAAGAAGAATCGAAACCCTGACAAGAATGGTGTGCGATTTACAAATTAGACTTGTTATACCAGCATCATCAGCACTAGCAGCACTTATAACATATAAGCTCCGCCAGTTCAAGAAATTACTGTGGATATCATCACAAATCAACAACACGTATATTGTATCAACGAGTTATGAAGTATTAACTCATTCTTTCTGAAGAATTTATAGATATTCATATATATGAATTCTGAAACTATAATAAATCTTTCGTACTAAGCTATTGAGTATGAATTGAAAAAGGGTAGATACTACTCGGTTAAATTCATATTACTAATATGCTATGATGTACATCCTTCGTTAACAACCTTACCATCATTAACTACAATATCTGCTTCAATTAAATGAATTCGGTTTCATAATAAACCAAGTGTATCATTCAACAACATGTTTGATTTTACACTTTCATCTTCGATGCACTCGAAACTTTCTAGAAAACAACATTCGTATCTTGCGAAGTTAGCAAGAGTTCTATGAGCACCAGCATAGTTCACTAAGGAAATATCTATAAGAATAAATAACGAAGTATTAATCACAGTAGTGAAATACTTTGTGAAGATTATGTAATCTCTAATGTTTTAGAGATTATTCATTTCTAATTCAAGCCGAAAATCAAATGAGCTTAATATGATATTAACTCATTAAATCTGTATTACATCGAAAGAAAATATTCATATATTTTCATAAAGATTATAATAAAATTCTCTGGTACAAAACATTACTCGTGAAATTTTTTTTAACGGGTAGGTAATACCCGAGAGATATTTAAATTCACAATTAATATGTTACATTCTTCAATTCTGATTCAACAATCATCAACTATACTCCCTACTTTTACAACAATACACATTCTTTTATAGAAATCAAAACAACCATACTCATTCGAATCTAATTACATATTCTGATTTTGAAATTTCAGAATTCAGTTCGAGAAATAACCGAAATCATCACTCTTAGATTCCTGCACCTATCAAAACTATACTTTGACTTCAAAACTGTACTAGAACATCATTTCTATTCATGGAACCCAGAAGAATAATTGTAAAATTCAAAATCCTAGAACATCATATGTGTTCAAACCCTTCGAAATTCCTGAAGACACGCGAGATGATGATCCAACCACACATTACCCACCGTCATGCACCTGAAAAGCTCTCGAAACCAAAGTTATAGTTTAACTATCCGTGTCAGACCCTTTGACATTTATTACCAAATATAAATTTTCCACATCTTTCCAAAGTAGACAGTTTTGTCACGGCTCCATCAAATCACCTTCAATTGTTTATACAATTACCCCTTCATCATTGTTACCGGGGAACCTTTTATATCTCGCCACATTAGCAGTAAACTTATCAACAACTTTAATAAACTTCAACTTAAACCTCTCTGAAAAGTCATTATACTTATTCATTGAAACCCCATCATGTACTCACCTACATCCTGTAACAATAATTGTCATACCAACTACTGGGAATCAGTAATCAGTATTTTGAAATTCGCAGCGATTCTACGCTAACAGTTATATGTATACATATAACGCCTAACGCCAATACTTACATACTTTGAATGTGAAGTTTCTGAAAAACATCCGGAATTACGAATTAGGTCTCAAAATGCTGATGAAGCAGCAAAAACTGTAAACGACTTTAACTGTCAAAAGTTTGATGATAAAGAATGGTATGGTGATAAAGCTGAGAAAAAGAGAAGGTTTGGAACTGAAAAACGGATTGAGTAGACCATGAAGGAGACCAAGGACAAATACAAGGACCAAACACTGTATTTAAAGAATCCTGATGATTCTGTTTCTGATAAAGTCATTAACGAATACCTTGCTCCTTACTCTAAAACCTTTGTGGACAATATTCTTCATCATCATCTTATCTTAAATATTCTAAGATATCATCATATCTTCCATTATAAATATCCTCCATATTTCTGAAGATATTTCCATAACTATTCTTACCTGAAACCATTACCTCTTCATGCTATCTGTGTTATATCATAAAAGAAACTATTTTAGTTCTAAATGCCTAAATCTTCGAGTTTAAAACATGAATGTTTTGAAGTAGTGTTGGGAACTGAAGCATGAGTTAGTATAATATAATGATACTTGATCAACGTGATTATATTACAGTAAGTCATGCTGAGTTTTTAATGGAACGTGATGATTCACAGAACATACCGTCATCATGTGCCATTTACACGACTCTTACATTCTACCCAATTTCCAAAAATATTAAGAACATATCTTCTTGATAGTTCTATCTTTTCGAATATTCTGGTAATTTACCAAATCAAGATCGTGCAATTACGATTTCCTTCTTAAGAACATTAACTATGTTCATTTCAAAATCCATACCTACGAATTCCGGACCATTATTCGCTTGACTTGAAGTCGGGAAGAGGAGACAAAAGTATGGAACTCTTGAATATAAAAGAAAATATAAAGCTCGACAACAACACATAAATTACAAACCGTACATATCAATATGTATTGTCACGTAAAGGCACGGGAAAATTAAAAACACTATAACCCCAAGGTAATAGTAGAAGTGAATAAAATCCTCCGGTGGTAGATGAAAGAGAAGAATGACAGATATGAATGTTAGGAGTATATCAAGAATCAGTATTGGATGGAGCATATTAACGAATGTTTAAAGAATGAATTGAGGAGAAAGAATAGAAGATGTTAGATATGGAAAATAAGGAAAAGAAGGGGGTGGATTTATAGTAAAATATCTGACAGGTCAATCGAAACAGATTATTGCATTTAATCAAAGAAGATCCTGATTTCCTAAATCACCGAAGAACCAAATCTTATTACGAAGATTTTCTTTAAATCGCATGAATTCCGGAAATCAATCATAACTACGTCATCAGTTAAAACGATTCTACATTTACTCATTTCACTCTCTTGCGATAGCTTCACTTATACTCTTCGTATAATCAAATTGCTTTATCTATATTACTCAATGATGATGAAACTCTATTTTCAACTCATATTCGCCATGAAAACATTTTTATAGTTAGCCATGACGACCTCGATCAAATTTCGGGACGAAATTTCTTTAACGGGTAGGTACTGTGATGACCCAGAAATTTCCGATCAAATTTAAACTTTAATCTTTATATGTTTCTGACACGATAAGCAAAATCTGTAATATTGAGTCTCGAAAGTTTTGAAATATATATTCATGTAATCAATTACCCTTTGACTATGCTCAACGATTCACGAACATTTATGTGTATACTGATATGTATATATAATATATACTTATTAATTGAAAACATTAACAAAGTATTAGATATAAAATACTTTACATAAAAGTATTTGTTTCAATATGTTTATCGATGGAATTAAAAGATAATATCATATGATTAAATTATCAGATACATTGAATTATGATTACGAGTCTCTGTTATGAGGTCCACGTTGATTTGAGAAATCATTTCTTTTTAGCGGTATTCAGAATATTTGGTAATGTGATTTACAAGTAAGAACAAAAGTTTCATTAACGAGAATTAGACAAAAGTTAGTGGAGATTCCTCCTTAACTTTCAATGCATGCTTTACATTGATTGTCTCGTGTCTTTTGGTAAGATAATGATTAGTTTTCATAATATTGAAAATGTTTTACGATATAGATAAAACCTTTTTAAAGGATGATTTGGAATATAATTAATTTTGGAAAACCAAATTTATAAGTACTCGATTTAGTTTCAAGCGTACAAAAACGTTTTCAGTTTAAAAAGAACTTTATTATTAAAACGTATATAACTTTGATAAATATCTAGAACCACTTTTGACAACTCATTACTTAACCAGTATGATAAAGATAACGATATTTATATTTTATTTTATTAAATATATATATAATGATTTAAATTAATACGCGTATTATACGTACATAGTTTTATACTTTTACTATACTATAACTTTACCTTTACTTTACTTTTACTTTACTTTAACTTTAATAATTCATACTTTAATAATTCGCTTTAATAATTCATACTTTAATAATTTACTTTAATAATTCATACTTTAATAATTCACTTTAATAATTCACTTTAATAATTCATACTTTAATAATTCAATTTAATAATTCATACTTTAATAATTCACTTTAATAATTCATACTTTAATAATTCACTTTAATAATTCAAAAATCTATTATAAATAGAATTCTATAGGTTTCATTATTTCATAGAAACTTGAAAATATATTTCTCTAAACTCTCTCAATCGAATTACATATATATATTTACTTAGTATTATTTCAAGATATTATTAGTATACATAAAATACTACGACGGAGTTATATTCAGACGATTTCTAAATAAGTTTTCAAACGGGATAGAGGTAAGGAAATTATGGGTTATAGCTATGGAGGTTATGGGTATTGTTCGAGGGTATTGCTCGTCAGGTCAACCTAACGTTTATCATTTTCGTTGCGTCTACGTACTTTCCTGCAATATTGAATCACAATATTGATACGTTCGTGAATCCGAGACAAACCCTGCACTTGTTCAGTGCCGTCATATACATAATTGCTACGAAATACAGTATTGTGAGTTTCATTTGCTCCCTTTTTAATTGCTTTTGCAATATATATTTTTGGACTGAGAATACATGCGCTGTTTTATAAATGTTTTACGAAATAGGAACAAGTACTAAAACAAATTCTACGTGGGTTTAAACCAGAAATATACCCTTAGCTTGGTAACATTAAACTACTTGTCTATGTACGGTAGGCGCGAATCCTAAAGATAGATCTATTGGGCATGACAAACCCCATCCTGACTATGGGATGCTTTAGTACTTCGAAGTTATATTAAACACACCTGGTCTGGTGTACTTCAGAGGGTAAAACATGAACGTTAAGGCTTGTTACCGGGTGCCTACAACTTATAGAATACTTTTATACACTTGCGAGTGTACGAATATTTATGGAAACTGAAATCTTGTGGTCTATTACTATTACAGAAATGATTGATTATGATAAACTAATGAACTCACCAACCTTTTGGTTGACACTTTTAAGCATGTTTATTCTCAGGTATTAAAGAAATTTTCCGCTGTGCATTAGCTCATTTTAAGGATATTACTTGGAGTCATTCATGACATACTTTGAAAGACGTTGCATTCGAGTCGTTGAGTTCATCAAGATTAATATTAAGTCAATTATAGTTGGATGTAATATGAAATGGCATGCATGCCGTCAATTTTTGATGTAAAGAAAGTTTGTCTTTTAAAAACGAATGCAATGTTTGTAAAACGTATCATATAGAGGTCAAATACCTCGCGATGTAATCAACTATTGTGAATCGTTTATAATGTATATGAACGGGTCCTTTCAGAAAAGTACGTAGACTCAACGGAGATGACAAATGAAAGGTTAGCCTTAGATTCATGATCAAAACCCATGAGTAATACCCATAACCTCCATAGCAATAACCCATGAAAGGTTAGCCTTAGATTCATGATCAAAACCATTTTTTGAATCGTTTGGACATAACCTCGTCGTAGTATTTTATGTATAATACTAATAATAATACAAATACTACTAATAATATTAAGATTAATAATAATATTAATCTTAATAATAATAATAATAATAATAATAATAATAATAATAATAATAATAATAATAATAATAATAATAAATAAATAAATAAATAAATAAATAATATTACAGAGGGAGTAGTATATGTGTGTGTAACGAGCAGAAATGATCGAGCTTTTATAGTGTGGTCTATCCCTGGTAGCCATGCAATCGCATGGCTTTCCAGGCCATTTCCCATGCGATCGCATGGGGTGGTCTGCCAGATCACACATGTTTTGTTATTTTCCTCATCGACATATTATTATAATTATATTTATAATATATAATTTATATTAATTATATATATATTATATTATATTCTCGTGTATAGGTGACTTGTAATTTTAGTTCCGATAACTTGTATGTTGACGCTCGACTTATGTCCCGGTTCTGGTTTTTCGAACGTCCTTTCGTATGCTAAGAAAACTTGTATTTTACGTCTCGCGACACGTACCTTTATTAATAAATAGACGTAAATTGTCAATAAACTATATCACTCGAAATGTAACTTGAATATTTGAGTGTTTTGGTCATTTGCTTCAATAAATCAATGCCTCGTTATTTATCAAAGCATAGTTAATAATATTTGTTTAAATCAAAACATTTTATGACTAAGTTAATATATATATATATATATATATATATATATATATATATATACATTTTCATTTAGAATATTAAATTTATACATAATATATATGTTTGAAATATTTATCTAATAATATAATATTTAGCTTTTCAAACTATTTATATTTCAAAGATTATTATATATAATCGTTTAAATAATAGAATTTACTATGTCATATCATGTTTACGTTTTTGAAACAATATATATATATATATATATATATATATATATATATATATATATATATATATATATATATATATATATATATATATAATATAAAGCTTTACTTAAATTCTTCTTAATTCTATATAATCAATTTACCTTTATAAATAACAGATTACAATGACTCAGTTTTTGAAATCATTTTCATACGATTGAAAAATAGATCAATCGAATATTATGAAATCCAGTTATCCACTGACTTTTGTCTAACCTTCATCAATTGACACATTTGTTCTTACTTGTAAATCACTTTACCATTTTTCGAATATTGTTAAAATGGACAGATTTCTCAAATCAACGTGGACCTCACATAGACTCGTAATCATATCACAATGTATCTAATAATTCAATCATTTGATATTATCTTTTAATTCCTTCAATAAATATGTTAAACATATATTGAAACAAATACGTTCATGTAAAGTATTATATATCTAATACTTTGTTAACGTTTTCAATTATTATAACTATATATTGTATATACATATCTATATGTACATAAATGTTCATGAATCGTCGAGCACGGTCAAAAGTAATTGATTATATGAACACAGTTCAAAGTTTTTGAGATTTCAACATTACAGACTTTGCTTATCATGTCAGAAACATATAAAGATTAAGTTTAAATTTGGTTGGAAATTTCCGGGTTATCACACATAGCAAGTTATAGTTATTATAAAATCAATCATATAGATATTTGCACAACACTATGGTTTGAGCTTTAGCAAGCTTACTTGCAATATAACATATTGCATGATAATGTGTAAGCACACATTAATGTCCAACACATGCATAAGGGAAGAGCAATCTCTAGTTGGGACTTGGTGACCATCCTAAATGTACCTAAGTGTATTTTAGGATTACCATACGTTACTCAAAAGTATTGTTCCTCATTTAGCCTTAATTTGTCACTAAGTAATCTTTAATTGTAATTAGTGTTCTAGTGACATTAGCTTATGTGTGTTGGTACTTTATGATCATCCTAAGAATGTCTAGACAAGTTTTAAGATCACAAGTTATTGATTAATACTTATGTGTTATACCTAATTATGGTTAATTTGTCATTAAGACGTAATTAAGTGTAATTAACCAAGATTAGTGTTTTTATGACCAAGATTCAATTAAGTATGGAAAGGACATCTATTCTAAGTGTGCTGAAAAAGGTTTCATGAATTATAGATGTCGGGAAGTGGTCAAACTAAATTTGATCAAAAATGGTTACAGAGGATTCTGCGGTCGCACTACGGTTGACCGTGGTGGCAGCCGTGCAACTTGTTTTCACAAAACTGCATTGCAGATTCAGTTTGGGCTTCTACGGCTAAGTGTACGGTCGACCGTACTTTGACCGTGTATTTTAATGATCTATATTTTCATTCTTTAAGTTTTGTTTGACTTGGTCATTTGCAAGATCAAGTATGGATTAGTGAACTTGCGTGTTTTATGTTAAGACGTCGATCATCACTTATGCATATGTGTGTTTCATCATCAAAACAAATTTTTTGGTTAAGCATCATACTTAACTTAGTCGGTTAGTCCATTAACCAACATTCAACCAACATTCTCTCCCTTTTTGATGATGACAAACATACAAGTGATGAGGGACATTTTGCTATAAATACGCAAGTGTTAACAATCACTTGTATCCATATTTTTCCCCCTTTTGTCGAAGCAAACAGGTTAGCTCCCCCTAGAACTATGCTCGCCCTTAGAGCAAAGCTCCCCCTTAAATTATGCATGATAGAAATTATTTATTAAAACAACATAACAAGCACACATTTTATTCATAGTAAATACTAAACATAGATATGCATACATGGATTTATGCATGGAACAAAGAGCAAACATATTCATGGTATAGGTAGGCATTCTTAAAATTTCCTTAGCCTATTTCTTGCGGTGAATGTAGTGATGAGTGTCTCTTATGATTCCTTCAAGCTTGTTCAGATGTCGTCTAATTTTCAGAACGTTCTCGTGATTGACGCTGCTTTGTCCCACGGTTGAAAGAAGGCTGAAATTTGGAGGGTTATCAAGAGAAGGTTCAACGAATGGTCTAGTTGATGCTCTGCATATTGGATATGATGAAACTTGAGCAACATAGTGATAGGTGGTTGTTAATTTGAGGTGAGCAAGTAGTTTAGTTAGATGAAGACCATAAGGTAATTTTAAGTAGGGTTCTCGAGCTGTCTGTTGCATTCTTAATGCCATAAGAAATGCAATGTTTACTTTGAGTGAGTGTATGAGACACCACAGAAGAGTAACCTCATTTGCATTCATTCTCCAAAGTGTTTCACCTTTTCCATATACATTTATGGAGATGATCTGTTGCCATAGATCATATGTTGAGGCAAGGTGATGCACTAGGAACCCTTCCTTGTTAACTAACTCAAATTTGAGTGGTCCATCACTCAATGTTTCAAGAGCACTGTCTTTTTCTAACCATTCTGAAAACTCATCAAATGAGTTTGGGTTGAGAAAGAATTTGATTCCATTACTTGAAACATCCACGATATTTCCAAATTCTTCAAGTGTTAAGGAATAGCTTTTGCCATAGAGAGAGAATGATATCTTCATATCATCATGGAATTGGAAATTTGCATCGAATTCATTCACATGGAGAGGATATAGAGGTCCTGGAAGGTTGAAAAAGGCGTTCCAATTCACACTAGAGAAGTTGGCAAGCGAATAATTTGAAAGTTGGTGTGTTTACACTTCTCTTCCTTCTGCAATAGGTCTCATGACTTAATTGATAGTGATGGAGTTTTGAAGGTTTGTGATGATGGGTATGAGTTTAGTTGAATGCACTAGTTTTTATAAAGGTTTACTAGGTACAACTTTACTTAAATGAATACTCATAAGTGTGGTAGGTTAAATGAATAAAGTCTTTTGATTGACATGTCAATTATCATTTGAGACTTTATTGAGTTTTTGATGTTATTGAGCAGAATAGGACAAAACAGTTTGTCAATCTATTTAACGGCTTACCCTATGCTCGACTTTGAGTTCAGCCGTGTGTGACTTTAACATTTTTGTTTAGACTTTTCGTATGATCAATTGAATGCATGTAGAAACACACATGAATACTTATTAAACATACATACTATTGTATTAAACATTATTTTCTTAAACATTCAACCATAAAGCAGTAGAACAGTTTCATAAGAACTTATTAGAATTCATCGCTCAAATCATCATCTTCCTCATTTCCTAACCTACAGGTCAAGCTTCTGATCACCCCAAGATCTCTTACCGGTTCATCCCTTTCTTCGTCTTCACTGTCTGATATCTTAATAGCTCCTTTGCTAGTTCCTTCCTCACTAGTAGTTCTTTTTCATTTGGAAATTGATCCTCCTATTGTCTTTGATGGTAAGATCGATTTGTGAGTAAGTGGAAGAGAGTCGCCACTTGATATTTTGAGGTGCCTGAACAATTTGTTGAGATGCATTCCAAAGGGTAATCCTCGAGTTGTTTCGGTGATAGTTCCATGTAAGACCCAAATATTTATTGTACATAATGTATTTATGGTGTACGATGCGTGTATGAAGTGTACGAGACATGTACGTGTTGCTTGCTCGAACGTCAAAGAAAATTGGACGTTATTTGGAGTCACAAGGTGTGTACGTACCTTTTCGACCCTAAATAAAGTTTTAGTTGATATTTCAAAACCTTACCATTAGAAAGGAAATCTTATTACGTTTCTAACGATATTTGATTCATCGAAAACGGAGCTACGGTCAAAAAGTTATGGCCAAAACAAGTTGCCGAAAACTGACCTGAAGGTTGGAGCGGCACTCCACCCTTTGGAGAAGCGCTCCGATCGCGTCTGATGCAATTTTCAGCATTTTTAAAGGGTTAAATGCGGGGTACTTTGGTCCTTTCACTTGTGGAAGGATTTGTGGCACTTAGAGCAGTTTTAGATCCACTTTTGAATCATTTTGACATCCACAGTTCTCTCTCATCTTATCTTAGAGAGAGAGGGAGATTCTAGAGAGAGATTTGGAGCTTTGATGAAGATGAAGCTTGAATCGATCAAAGGTGCGAGTGTTAAAGTTGTTCCTTTCGTTCTCAGCTACGTTTTGATTGTTATGGTAATTTCTAAATCCGAATTTCTTTGTTAAGATTATTGTTTGAGTTAGGGTGTATGTTAGTTAGTGTTATAAACCCATTTTATTGTGAAATTTAGGGGTTTTGGGTAAGATTCAAGTAAGTAAGCCTAAATGGGTGACTTAGAGTTTTGAGTGATGAAATATTGAGTTTGGGTCTTGCGTGTGTTGGTTAAACGTTAGAACACTTGTGTTGACTTGGTTTTTGGGTGTAAACCCTAATTTAGGTCAAAACGGGTCAAATGGGTATTTTGGGACAAGTATGCTTGATTCGGTGTTAAATTAAGTTTTAAGTCAAGTTTTGATAAATCAAGTAGGTAGATACTTGATTTAAGTGTTAGTGGTTGTCTTGGAAATATAATCACTAGTCGTTAGTGATTTTGGGGCATTTTATGACTTTGGTCAAAATGGGTAATTTGAATTGGGTCAAAATTGAGGATGACACTAATTTAGATTAAATGGATGTTAAACGCTTTTGTTAAGTGTTAAATGATGTTTTTGGATGTAATTACTCGCGAGAAGTAATTTTGGGTTAAAAATGATATTTTAAGATTTAGTCAAACGTGGTCAACCGTGTTATGGGTCAATATTGCACGTGTAGAGGTTTTGGTGTAATTGGCGTTTGAAATGATTACTACCTAAGTAGTAATTTAGCATTAAGACCTAGGTTTGGTCTAATAGGTGTAAAGTATGATTTGGGTTAAATCGTACTTTGTTGTGTTGGTTTGAATTATCACCCGAAGTGGTAATTGGTTTGAGTCCATTAGTAGATTAAATGGGAGGGTTTTGACGAGCAAGGTGTGATCCCTTGACTAAGGGATGTTTGTGTCGAGTTCTCTTTTAGAGAATGGCTATTTATGTGTATATTGTACCTATGTGTGATATAGGTGGTTACTTGCTCGGATTTGAGGATGAAGATCATGATGTACATGACTTGTGCGAGCATTCCGAGGTGAGTGGAATAATTATATGTGTAGGTATATAATGTATCTATTTGTTTGTAGCGTGAGATGTGAAGTGTCGAGGTGCTAAGACACCACGTTTCACGTGATGAGTGAAGCATCGAGGTGTTAAGATGCCACTCGAGGTGAAGCATCGAGGTGTTAAGATGCCACCTAGGAGTGAAGTGTTGAGGTGTTAAGACGCCACTCCATAATAAAGGGTGAAGTGTCGAGGTGTTAAGACGCCACCCGAGGGTGAAGTATCGAGGTGTTAAGATGCCACCCGGGGGTTAGTGATACGAGGTGCTAAGTACACTAATGGATGTTGTGAACTCCGATAGCCTTTAGCGGGTGCCATTCCCTTGTACGATTGGTTAACCATGGTTATTGTGTTGTAGTGTATCATATTATATTGTTCGGGTTATATATATGCTATTGTTGTGCTAGCTTGTGATATTAAAGGTTATAGCTTTGTACTTGTGATGATAAGCTAATTGTATTGCTAGCATGTATGCGGTATGTGAGTAAGTGTTTGCAAGTAGGTATATTATATATGTATGTGTATAATTATTGCATTCACTAAGCGTTAACTTACCCTCTCGTTGTTTACATTTTTATAGATTTGCGTGGAGGATGGCTCGGGTAAGTGTGCGGGACTAGTGGACTTGCGTAGTTTGCTTTAGAAGACGTGATGTTGGATTTGATTAGGATTGGGTAGCGTATTCCCAATCGCCATACTCGGTCTATGTTTTGTATTAAATTAAAATGGGTCGAAATGGTCACTTTGTCGTAATTTGTGTCGACGTGGGCCCGGTGCTGTAAAACTCGATTTTATTGTGGGAAACTCTTAGTTTTACTTATATTGACGTGTTATGATAAATTGTTTCATTTAAAAGTGTTGCGGAACGTGTTTTACGAACGAGCATAAAAAGAAAGTGGACAGGCCACTTTAGAGCGGCGCGCCCCTATATGGAGCGGCGCTCCATATGCCTGAAATTGGACTGTTTTAAAAAAAAATTAAGCGTTTTCGATTGGATAACGGGTTGGGTTGTTACAAGTGGTATCAGAGCATGGTCTAAGGGAATTAGGTGACCTTGGAATAATTGCGGGACTTGTAGGATTACGGGTCGGATTGAGATTTGTTAGTGCCTTAGAGTAGGTGACTAACTAGGACTTGTGCTTGTCCAATGTGGAATGTTGTGGGGCCCTATTTCATGTGTAAATTAGTGCCTTAGATCGCTAGTGCCTAATGCAAGTAGGCGAACTTGGACGTTGTTTTAGTGATAGTCACCTAGGTTGTAGGTTGACTTGTTGTTGTGGTATACTTGTGTACATTTATTATTATTGTATATTGGTGTATATATACAGGTATCTTTTGGTGCGGTGTCCTAGGGACGAATCTATTGGAGAGATTCGCATGTTTGACGGTTTGAGTGATCAAGTTCACGGTAAGGACTTGGGTCATTCGGGTACTAGGAGTTATCGCGTGTTATTTTGTGTGAATGTTGCGTCAGTCAGGGAAAGTACTTTGCATGACCATGTGGAAATGGTAAGGTACGCATTTGTAATAGTGACTGATCACCATTATTACGAAAGTGTATTTTGACACCAAGCATGACATGACAAGTACCGAACGGAGGAAACGTGGCATGGTTGGGGTAGAACGGGACGTATTAGGAATCTTTTATTGGTTTCTAGGATATAGTGGTCTCGAGTGATGTGCTTGTTGTCACGTCGAGTTCTTTACGAGTCGGGAAGTGTTACGCTGGATTCGGTTAGCTAAGGTGAGTGAGCAACTCACGAGTTTAGCGCGTGCTTAGTCACCCTAAGTAGTGGGTGTACTGTTGAGAATGTTATTGGTTTTAGTTACCTATCGTAACTAGGATGACCGATTTACGTGTGCGTGTGTGCGGCGAAGACTTGAATTCCGTAATGGAATGCAATAAGTCTAATGGTTGTAGTTTTGAGTTACACTCGGTAGAGTGTGGTTAGAGAATAGTGTTAGGATTCTTGTTGTGAGTTGCCTTGGAATTGGCGAAATCGAGGAGTCTTCGGGTCGTTAAACTCATGTGAGTGGGACCCGTATGACGGTGATTGCGTAGTGTGTTAGCATGTTGGGGATATTAGGGTAACATTCCTAACGGAATACCCCTTGATGACGTGGTTGTGTCGATGTGCGAAAGAGTGTAACACTTGGTGTTTCCAAGCATCTCTTTAGTGTTAGATGAAGGGGTTCGTGAGGCTATATCGTTTGGCCTTGTGGACAATTGTGGGTAGCGTGTGATCGCTAGGAATTTTCGATAAGACGATAAACCGTAAGGTTTGCTGGGTAGGTATGACTGCGGGTCATTATTATTGAGAGATGGGTGACATCGGGTGTATGGAACCTAAAGATCGAGTTTCAAAAAATTCGGTTGATTGTGGTGGGAGTCTGCATGACACGGCGTCAGGTGCCTTCTTATACCTGCTAGTGTAATGTTCAACTCCGTTGATGGTGTTATCACTTTGTACTTAGGGTGCCCGTGAGATACCCTTGGAAGCATCGAAGATTTTAAATAGTGATCGACGGGTGATAGTAATTCGACGGTTGTTAAAGTCGAAGTTTAAGAGCATTGTAGTAAATACTTCTTATGAAGTGGCGGATGAGCAAATATTGTTGCTCTTAAGTGTTAGAAGGGTAAAGATGACCGGTGAGCCGGTGATGGACTTAATGATCGGTTAAGCCAAAGGTTATAATGACGTGTTGATATTGTGGTAGACACAATTATGGTGTCGGATTTGGTCGCTTTTCTCCATGAGAGTGAGCAATTGTTGATAAAGATTCGTTGCGTAGAAGGTCGGATGATCTTGACTGTGATGCACGACTGATTAAGCAGAGTGGCATATGCCTAGTCATAGTGGTGTATGTGGGACTTTGGTGGAGTTCGCTTTGCGAACTATGAAGAACTATTAATTGTGATTTGTGGTATGAAGGTGTGATGTCGTCGCGTGTACGACGTCTCAAGTGGTTGTGCATGTCGGCTCTGAGAGCCTAAAGTGAATTTAAGGTGATTTGATGTTTATGACCAATGGTGAGAATGGTCAGGTGTGACGTGGAATTACAATTCTGTGGGATGTTATCATCTTGGCGGTGAGGATGGGGAGATAAATCCTAAGTGGGGGAGTTTTTATTGCCGCCCGAGGAGAACTCCAGTGGTGTTATGAATAGTGAAATGTTGGAATGTACCGTGCTAAGCCTCAATAGGTATTCGGGGTTCCTAACGAGGAAGAGTGACGGGTTGTTAATGTCGACTCGAGATCGTGCTTTACGATTGTGAGTTACAATTCCAGAATGTTATGCGTTAAGATTGTAATGGTGGGATCGAAGGGAGTGTAAGTCTTCTTATGTAAAGTGGTCGTGTAGTACCAATGTGCGGTATGAGACCAAATATGAATTTTGAGATTCTGGAGTAAGAGAATGAAACTGTCATTCGGGTGCTCTCGTGATGTAAAATTGGGTTGGTGCGAAACCCGGATAGTACTGTTAAGTAGGTACGAGTTCGATTTTGGTATGGATACTATATTTTCCCTTTTGGGAAACGTGATCGTGGAAATCCTCAGTGGATTATTCCATTTTATGGACGATTGTGAGGCGCGGAGTGCCGGTTCCGATTGTCTCACATAGAGACATGCGGATATTGTTTCTTTGCGGGGGTGTGTTCCCTAGTGATGTGACGTGTTGGTTGCATTGAAATGTCGAGGCTATCCTTAACGGACGGTCTAGGTAAGAGGATTTACCGAGTATTGGTGAATATTTTTGTAGGTAGCGTGACGAATTGCGAATTGTTGGAATGATAATTCGCTATTGATAGGATTCTAGTGCACGAATAGTTTCCATGCTAGTGTTAGGAAGCCGCATTGTATGGATGTGTTGCAGGGTTTAGGGGAGAAACCCTGTGTCGAGTATTGGTGAGTTGTTTGGCACGCGGTGTATTATTGTCGTCCTGGATTAATTCAGATACTGATGGTCGTGTGTGGATTAATTGATGGGAAAGTTGTGTCCCTAGTGTGATTATTTGGCGATACCAAAATTTCTTCGTCGAAGAAATGACCCGGTGGTGCAGACAGGGGGAAGTTGGTTCTTGATTCATAGAACATTCTTAATTGGTTGGTTTACGAGTCGTTGAAGTCCGGAGGTTTGACGCGACATAAATCCTTCTCGATTTGGATTAATGCAAGACTTGGTTCACGGCGTAGTGGACCTAGTAGATCGCGTTGGGTGATATAGTTAAGGATGTAGCTTGTTGCGAGTTATAGCCGAGAGAACTTGAATGGTTGTTAAGTAGTAAGTGTTATCCGTAAGGATTTACTTTTACTCGGTCTTCGTCGTTTTAGATGTTGACCTTATTGTGGGACGTGGTTACTATTGGCATTGTACTTGTTAAGGGTACACTAAAGGGGTGATATCTCGGTACGAGATTGGTTGAGTTCTTCCCAATGTGAGGGATTGAGCAAGTTTCTAGTGCTCGGATTCGTGGATTTGGTAAATCGCGGATGGAGATTTAAGTTGAAAGGGGATGATTCATCGGAAGGGTCGCTTAAGTGCGGTGTGAGATTTTCGAGTTGCGGGAAATTTCGTAGACTTCGAGTTCGAAAGTATGTCGAAGGACCATAGGGTGTAGGTCCGGATGGGTTGAGTGACGAAGATCACGAGGACGTGATCGAGTTTAAGTGGGGGAGAGTTGTAAGACCCAAATATTTATTGTATATAATGTATTTATGGTGTACGATGTGTGTATGAAGTGTACGAGACATGTACGTGTTGCTTGCTCGAACGTCAAAGAAAACTGGACGTTGTTTGGAGTCACAAGGTGTGTACGTACCTTATCAACCCTAAATAAAATTTGAGTTGATATTTCAAAACCTTACCATTATAAAGGAAATCTTATTACGTTTCCAACGATATTTGATTCATCGAAAACGGAGCTACGGTCAAAAAGTTATGGCCAAAACAAGTTGCTGAAAACTGACCTGAAGGTTGGAGCGGCGCTCCACCCTTTGGAGCGGCGCTCCGATCGCGTCTGATGCAATTTTCAGCATTTTTAAAGGGTTAAATGAGGGGTACTTTGGTCCTTTCACTTGTGGACGGATTTGTGGCACTTAGAGCAGTTTTAGATCTACTTTTGGATCATTTTGACATCCACACATCTCTCTCATCTTATCTTAGAGAGAGAGGGAGATTCTAGAGAGAGATTTGGAGCTTTGATGAAGATGAAGCTTGAATCGATCAAAGGTGCGAGTGTTAAAGTTGTTCCTTTCGTTCTAGGCTATGTTTTGATTGTTATGGTAATTTCTAAATTCGAATTTCTTTGTTAAGATTATTGTTTGAGTTAGGGTTTGTGTTAGTTAGTGTTATAAACCCATTTTATTGTGAAATTTGGGGGTTTTGGGTAAGATTCAAGTAAGTAAGCCTAAATGGGTGACTTAGGGTTTCGAGTGATGAAATATTGAGTTTGGGTCTTGCGTGTGTTGGTTAAACGTTAGAACACTTGTGTTGACTTGGTTTTTGGGTGTAAACCCTAATTTAGGTCAAAACGGGTCAAATGGGTATTTTGGAACAAGTAAGCTTGATTCGGTGTTAAATTAAGTTTTAAGTCAAGTTTTGGTAAATCAAGTAGGTAAATACTTAATTTAAGTGTTAGTGGTTGTCTTGAAAATATAATCACTAGTCGTTAGTGATTTTGGGGCGTTTTATGACTTTGGTCAAAATGGGTAATTTAAATTGGGTCAAAATTGAGGATGACACTAATTTAGATTAAATGGATGTTAAACGCTTTTGTTAAGTGTTAAATGATGTTTTTGGATGTAATTACTCGCGAGAAGTAATTTTGGGTTAAAAATGATATTTTAAGATTTAGTCAAACGTAGTCAACCGTGTTATGGGTCAATATTGCACGTGTTGAGGTTTTGGTGTAATTGACGTTTGAAATGATTACTACCTAAGTAGTAATTTAACATTAAGACCTAGGTTTGGTCTAATAAGTGTAAAGTATGATTTGGGTTAAATCGTACTTTGTTGTGTTGGTTTGAATTACCAACCGAAGTGGTAATTGGTTTGAGTCCATTAGTAGATTAAATGGGCGGGTTTTGGCGAGCAAGGTGTGATCCCTCGGCTAAGGGATGTTTGTGTCGAGTTCTCTTTTAGAGAATGGCTATTTATGTGTATATTGTACCTATGTGTGATATAGGTGGTTACTTGCTCGGATTTGAGGACGAAGATCATGATGTACATGACTTGTGCGAGCATTCCGAGGTGAGTGGAATAATTATATGTGTAGGTATATAATGTATCTATTTGTTTGTAGCGTGAGATGTGAAGTGTCGAGGTGCTAAGACACCACGTTTCACATGACGAGTGAAGCATCCAGGTGTTAAGATGCCACTCGAGGTGAAGCATCGAGGTGTTAAGATGCCACCTAGGAGTGAAGTGTCGAGGTGTTAAGACGCCACTCCATAATAAAGGGTGAAGTGTCGAGGTGTTAAGACGCCACCCGAGGGTGAAGTATCGAGGTGTTAAGATGCCACCCGGGGGTTAGTGATACGAGGTGCTAAGTACACTAATGGATGTTGTGAACTCCGATGGCCTTTCGCGGGCGCCATTCCCTTGTACGATTGGTTAACCATGGTCATTGTGTTGTAGTGTATCATATTATATTGTTCGGGTTATATATATGCTATTGTTGTGCTAGCTTGAAATATTAAAGGTTATAGCTTTGTACTTGTGATGATAAGCTAATTGTTTTGCTAGCATGTATGCGGTATGTGAGTAAGTGTTTGCAATTAGGTATATTATATATGTATGTGTATAATTATTGCATTCACTATGCGTTAGCTTACCCTCTCGTTGTTTGCGTGGAGGATGGCTCGGGTAAGTGTGCGGGACTAGTGGACTTGCGTAGTTTGCTTTAGAAGACGTGATGTTGGATTTGATTAGGATTGGGTAGCGTATTCCCAATCGCCATGCTCGGTCTATGTTTTGTATTAAACTAAAATGGGTCGAAATGGTTACTTTGTCGTAATTTGGGTCGACGTGGGCCCGGTGCTGTAAAACTCGATTTTATTGTGGGAAACTCTTAGTTTTACTTATATTGACGTGTTATGATAAATTGTTTCATTTAAAAGTGTTGCGAAATGTGTTTTACGAACGGGCATAAAAAGAAAGTGGACAGGCCACTTTGGAGCGGCGCGCCCCTATATGGAGCGGCGCTCCATATGCCTGAAACTGGACTGTTTTAAAAAAAAATTAAGCGTTTTCGATTGGATAACGGGTTGGGTTGTTACATTCCACTCATTCTGGTTGCCATCAGATAGGCTATATTCACTTTGATACCATGTTCCAAGCACCATATGAGAGCAAATTGAGTGGCATGGTTGTTGTAATGATTTCCTGATTTGCAGTAGCTGTTGTAGTCAATTACTTTATTCCAAACATCATACTCAGAGGAGAGATGTCTTCCAAGTACTCCAGATGAGGAGCATTCTCCTTGCACAGTGTATCGATCCACGCTATTTTATTAGAGATAAAGCTCGGAAGATACGTCAGTTCATGACACGAACTAAAGAATTCTTCACCGTCTGTTGGAAGTTGAAGAATGCGCCCAAAGTCCTTGAGAGATTAGCAATAGTTTGTCCCTTAAAGATTGAAATGAACTTCGTTATTCACAAAGTTGAAGTTTGCATAGAATTCTCGAACAAGAGATGGGTAAATAGGACCATCAAGAGTGAGAAATGCTCCCCATTTAAGAGTTTCGAATTATCTCACGAGTTCAGGCATTTGATTGTAGGAAAATCTTCTTCCTTCAGTAATATGTCGGTCAGAAAGAAACTCAATGTTGTAATTAATTCTTTCTATTGGTGGATTGTATGAATCCTTTCTCCTTGGTTCGGTATTCTTTCACTTTCCTCTTGCCATTTTCTTCACAATATCACCTCAAATTAATTCAAGGTGTATGTATGATTCAATTGTAGGGAACCAGTTTTGCAAACTTTAATTATCATCAATACTTAGATGTTTTGATGCTAATATTCTTCACATTTTCACTCTTTATTAGTGTCAATGAGTTTGCAAGTAGATTATGATTTTCACAAAGTTCATATGTGTTCAAGACTTTTAAGAACAACATTAACACATGTTTTGACAATTAACATTATCACACTCAATTTGCAACAATGTTATTTTTATCATATGAACAATGATTCTATGAAAATTTAACCTAGATGTATAATGAACCCTAGAATTGTCCAAAGTTAAATTAGTGCATAGATGGGCATCATTACAATCGTTTCTAAGTTATTCTCAAGAACAATTTTGATTGTTTGCATTAATTTGAGTTTTGGTACATTCTAGTTAGGGTATCTTCAAAACATTAGTTCATCATACAAACACAATTGAATGCTAGGAAAGTAAGGATTAATCATACCGAAAGTAGGAATTTAGATGGAAGGAATGCGTGTTCTTTTGTGTGCGGTCGATCTCCTCAGCCGTGCAGAGAGTATTTGTTTTGAAGTGAGTTTGAATGAAATAGAAAGTGAGGGTTTTATTCAATTAAACATAGTGTCAAGCCATGCACGATCGAAGTGCGGTTGACCGTGGTGTCGACCGTGGGAGAAATTTCCAGACGTTTGGAATAGGTTTCTACGGTCGTGTCTGTGGTCAGCCGTGATGCAGCCGTGGATCTCCTGATGAAGAATTTCTTCATTTCTTCTTCTCTTGAGTCCGTTTTGACAATTCTTCGGTTCTATAGAATACTTGAGGACAAGTTTTCTTTTCCTAACATTGAATGATCACATCCTCCCGATGTTTCATCATTAATGTCACGTAATATACTATATTTATATGTATATATATATATTCAATTATACATATAGTATACACAAAATGAATCAACTTGTATTTAGCATGCAATTCATAGTTTCATTCAAACACTCAATCCTAATACAAGTAGACTTCCTTCAACATTCCTATTAAAATCATTTTCAAAATAATTTTGCATTTGTATGGAAAACCTTTCATTAATTCAAAGTCTTTTGAAAAGGTTATTCTTATTAGCATTTTGATCATTGGTTTTGATTGATTTTAAGGTTACCTAATCCTCGACTTATCCCTTCCATTGAATTGCTAGTTTGACCCATTTTTCTCATGTTCTCAATTCTCCTAATAATAGACAATGGACTTTGATTACATGATTTGTATTTGCTAGAGTCGTGACACAAGTTCATTTCAAGTTTATCTTTTGATGAATCATAAATAGTCGTCTTTTCAAGCTTTCTTTTCAAAGTGTTGTTTTCATCAATTAGAACTTTGTTAAGTTGCTTAACTTTGTGTAGTTCTTTTTCTAAAAATTTTACTTTGTCACGACTACTATCATATACAAACTTAATAGTCTTGAAATCATCTAACAATTCTTCATAATTAAAAGGATAGAATACATGTACCTCATTGCAATCCATGCTTGAGACATCATCTTCTTGGAAGGGAGATTCAAACTCTTTTTCACTTTAACCATCTTGATTTAAATAATTCCAAGAACTCATGAGGCAAATGTAGTGACCCGAACTTTTCCATGTTTATATATATTAATTGAGATTGATATTTACATGATTAAATGTTTCCAACATGTTAAGCAATCAAACTTGTTAAGACTTGATTAATTGAAATAGGTTTCATATAGACAATTGACCACCCAAGTTGACCGGTGATTCAC
Source organism: Rutidosis leptorrhynchoides (assembly GCF_046630445.1). Lineage (NCBI taxonomy): Eukaryota > Viridiplantae > Streptophyta > Magnoliopsida > Asterales > Asteraceae > Rutidosis > Rutidosis leptorrhynchoides. The sequence goes on from NC_092334.1 coordinate 54,370,017, forward strand.
GAACGTTAAAACTTGTAAAAAACTATATGATGACATATATATGGTTATATATATAGTTAACATGATATTATGATAAGTAAACATATCATTAATTATATTAACAATGAACTACATATGTAAAAACAAGACTACTAACTTAATGATTTTGAAACGAGACATATATGTAACGTTTATCGTTGTAACGACATTTAATGTATATATATCATATTAAGAGATATTCGTACATCATAATATCATGATAATATAATAATTTAAAATCTCTTTTGATATTATAAACATTGGGTTAACAACATTTAACAAGATCGTTAACCTAAAGGTTTCAAAACAACATTTACATGTAACGACTAACGATGACTTAACGACTCAGTTAAAATGTATATACATGTAGTGTTTTAATATGTATTTATACACTTTTGAAAGACTTCAATACACTTATCAAAATACTTCTACTTAACAAAAATGCTTACAATTACATCCTCGTTCAGTTTCATCAACAATTCTACTCGTATGCACCCGTATTCGTACTCATACAATACACAGCTTTTAGATGTATGTACTATTGGTATATACACTCCAATGATCAGATCTTAGCAGCCCATGTGAGTCACCTAACACATGTGGGAACCATCATTTGGCAACTAGCATGAAATATCTCATAAAATTACAAAAATATGAGTAATCATTCATGACTTATTTACATGAAAACAAAATTACTTATCCTTTATATCTAATCCATACACCAACGACCAAAAACACCTACAAACACTTTCATTCTTCAATTTTCTTCATCTAATTGATCTCTCTCAAGTTCTATCTTCAAGTTCTAAGTGTTCTTCATAAATTCCAAAAGTTCTAGTTTCATAAAATCAAGAATACTTTCAAGTTTCCTAGCTCACTTCCAATCTTGTAAGGTGATCATCCAACCTCAAGAAATCTTTGTTTCTTACAGTAGGTTATCATTCTAATACAAGGTAATAATCATATTCAAACTTTGGTTCAATTTCTATAACTATAACAATCTTATTTCAAGTGATGATCTTACTTGAACTTGTTTTCGTGTCATGATTCTGCTTCAAGAACTTCGAGCCATCCAAGGATCCGTTGAAGCTAAATCCATTTTTCTCTTTTCCAGTAGGTTTATCCAAGGAACTTAAGGTAGTAATGATGTTCATAACATCATTCGATTCATACATATAAAGCTATCTTATTCGAAGGTTTAAACTTGTAATCACTAGAACATAGTTTAGTTAATTCTAAACTTGTTCGCAAACAAAAGTTAATCCTTCTAACTTGATTTAAAATCAACTAAACACATGTTCTATATCTATACGATATGCTAACTTAATGATTTAAAACCTGAAAACACGAAAAACACCGTAAAACCGGATTTACGCCGTCGTAGTAACACCGCGGGCTGTTTTGGGTTAGTTAATTAAAAACTCTGATAAACTTTGATTTAAAAGTTTTTATTCTGAGAAAATGATTTTTATTATGAACATGAAACTATATCCAAAAATTATGGTTAAACTCAAAGTGAAAGTATGTTTTCTAAAATGGTCATCTAGACGTCGTTCTTTCGATTGAAATGACTACCTTTACAAAAACGACTTGTAACTTATTTTTCCGACTATAAACCTATAATTTTTCTGTTTAGATTCATAAAATAGAGTTCAATATGAAACCATAGCAATTTGATTCACTCAAAACGGATTTAAAATGAAGAAGTTATGGGTAAAACAAGATTGGATAATTTTTCTCATTTTAGCTACGTGAAAATTGGTAACAAATCTATTCCAACCATAACTTAATCAACTTGTATTGTATATTATGTAATCTTGAGATACCATAGACACGTATACAATGTTTCGACCTATCATGTCGACACATCTATATATATTTCGGAACAACCATAGACACTCTATATGTGAATGTTGGAGTTAGCTATACAGGGTTGAGGTTGATTCCAAAATATATATAGTTTGAGTTGTGATCAATACTGAGATACGTATACACTGGGTCGTGGATTGATTCAAGATAATATTTATCGATTTATTTCTGTACATCTAACTGTGGACAACTAGTTGTAGGTTACTAACGAGGACAGCTGACTTAATAAACTTAAAACATCAAAATATATTAAAAGTGTTGTAAATATATTTTGAACATACTTTGATATATATGTATATATTGTTATAGGTTCGTGAATCAACCAGTGGCCAAGTCTTACTTCCCGACGAAGTAAAAATCTGTGAAAGTGAGTTATAGTCCCACTTTTAAAATCTAATATTTTTGGGATGAGAATACATGCAGGTTTTATAAATGATTTACAAAATAGACACAAGTACGTGAAACTACATTCTATGGTTGAATTATCGAAATCGAATATGCCCCTTTTTATTAAGTCTGGTAATCTAAGAATTAGGGAACAGACACCCTAATTGACGCGAATCCTAAAGATAGATCTATTGGGCCTAACAAACCCCATCCAAAGTACCGGATGCTTTAGTACTTCGAAATTTATATCATATCCGAAGGGTGTCCCAGAATGATGGGGATATTCTTATATATGCATCTTGTTAATGTCGGTTACCAGGTGTTCACCATATGAATGATTTTTATCTCTATGTATGGGATGTGTATTGAAATATGAAATCTTGTGGTCTATTATTATGATTTGATATATATAGGTTAAACCTATAACTCACCAACATTTTTGTTGACGTTTTAAGCATGTTTATTCTCAGGTGATTATTAAGAGCTTCCGCTGTCGCATACTTAAATAAGGACGAGAATTGGAGTCCATGCTTGTATGATATTGTGTAAAAACTGCATTCAAGAAACTTATTTTGTTGTAACATATTTGTATTGTAAACCATTATGTAATGGTCGTGTGTAAACAGGATATTTTAGATTATCATTATTTGATAATCTACGTAAAGCTTTTTAAACCTTTATTGATGAAATAAAGGTTATGGTTTGTTTTAAAATGAATGCAGTCTTTGAAAAACGTCTCATATAGAGGTCAAAACCTCGCAACGAAATCAATTAATATGGAACGTTTTTAATCAATAAGAACGGGACATTTCAGTTGGTATCAGAGCGTTGGTCTTAGAGAACCAAAATTTTGCATTAGTGTATCTTATCAAGTTTGTTAGGATGCATTAGTGAGTCTGGACTTCGACCGTGTTTACTTGAAAAATGATTGCTTAACAAATTTTGTTGGAAACTATATATTTTTAACATGTGAATACTATGTGATATATTAATCTCTTAACGCGTTTGATATTATGTGATAGATGTCTACCTCTAGAACAAGTCCCATTGACTCACCTAATAATAATGAAGAGTCAAATGTAAATTGGAATGATTCGTGGACTGATTCACAAGTTCCCGAAGAGGAACCGGAAGAAGAGTCGGAACCGGAAGAAGAATCGGAACCGGATGAAGAAATAGAACCGGTGGGGGAAATAATAAAACGGTTAAGTAAAATAAAATCCTCAACCAACCGACCAAGGTTAATTATGGTCAATGGTGTTTCCGCCAAGGAAGCAAAATATTGGGAGGATTACCAATTCTCCGATGAATCGGATTCCGACGAGAATTCCGATGATGTTATAGAAATTACCTCAACTGAATTTAAAAAGGCAAAAGAAAATAATAAGGGAAAGGGCATAAAAATAGAGAAATCTAATTCCAACCCCGATGAACTTTATATGTATCGTCAACCCCCGAAGTCCTTAAGTTGTAACAATAACCCGGGAACCTCTAAACCACCAGGTTTTTCTAAACCAATGTGGAAAATTACGGCTCGTATTAGGGGAACATCATATATCCCTAGAAACTTGGCAAAACGAACCAAAAACCAAAGAAGAAGAAACAAGCGAGTCGAAATAAGATAGTTGTATTCGTGTGGTGTAATATATGTAATATAGTGTGCTTATGCTTTATGATATATGTAAAAATTGCTTGTATTAATAAGTATTTTTTTTTTATGAATCTAACTCTTGTCTATTTTACAGTATAAAAACACAAAATGGATAGACAACCCAATATTTTAAGAGACCTACCCGGAGACATGATTGATGAAATCTTGTCTAGAGTCGGTCAGAATTCCTCGGCACAACTATTTAAGGCGAGATCAGTTTGTAAGACATTCGAAGAACGTTCCAAGAATGCCTTGGTTTATAAAAGGCTTTCGTTCGGAAGATGGGGAATATCACATTGGGAAATCCATAAGTTACAATGTGTTTACTTTGATGCATATATTGCGGGGAACCCAAATGCTATTTTACGCAACGGGTTAAGAAATTATTTTGACTCAGTATATCCGAATATAGGACTTCGTGATTTAGAAAAAGCGGCTAACATGCAACATAAAGAAGCATGTTATGCTTACGGGTTAGTAATGTTCGCTTCTCACCAAAGTGAGAACAAGAACATCGGGCTACAACTATTAAACAAAACGTTCCCACAAGTGACGGAGTCGGTAATTGGGGTAAGAAATGAGGTTTTTAGGTTATTACGAGACTGTTGGTCATTACGTAACCCTCGTCCCTTTGATGACGTTACAACACGCTGTCTTATCAACGGCCATAACGATTATGTTCCACAAGACCAAGGATGGGAAGTAGTCGTAGTAAAACCAGAATGCATGACTTGTTTCTGGACGTATGAATTACGTGTCTTTATTGCCTTTGCTGAACGACTTGTGTACTAGCTAGAATTATCTTCACAACTATCTTGTATCGAAGTTATTGTGTGCTATATTTCATGCGTTATGTAAAATAAGCGGTATTGTAAGTTTGTAAAATATTGTATAAAAGTTTGAACGCGAAATATTATTATAATCAGTTTTTCATATAGAATTGTAGTAGTTGAATTGTATATTAGCTACTAAGTATGAACTTAACGGGTAGGTACTACCCGAATTTAAACTTATAAAACGCTAATATGAAGAAAAAGCTTTTATAAATGAGTTCATATTATGCTACGAAATACTATTAACTACTCTTAATATTATGTATGATTAACTTGTTCCATTTGACTATTTTGAAGGAAATGGCACCGACTACTCGACACACCGTGAATATGAATGAAGAGGAATTCCGTACTTTTCTAGCTTCAAACATAGCCGCAGTACAGGCTGCGCTACATACCAACAATAACCTTGGATCTAGCAGTACAGGAAATCGTGTAGGATGCACCTACAAAGAATTCACTGCCTGCAAACCTTTGGAATTTGATGAAACCGAAGGACCAATCGGATTGAAACGGTGGACCGAGAAGGTCGAATCGGTGTTTGCCATAAGTAAGTGTACTGAAGAGGACAAATTGAAGTACGCTACGCATACCTTCACAGGTTCTGCGTTAACATGGTGGAATACCTATCTAGAGCAAGTGGGACAAGACGATGCGTATGCACTACCGTGGTCAGCATTCAAGCACTTGATGAACGAGAAGTACCGTCCCAGAACCGAGGTCAATAAGCTCAAGACAGAACTTAGAGGGTTACGAACCCAAGGATTTGATATTACCACGTACGAAAGACGATTCACAGAATTGTGCCTATTGTGTCCGGGAGCATTCGAAGATGAGGAAGAGAAGATCGACGCGTTTGTGAAAGGATTACCGGAAAGAATCCAAGAAGATATAAGTTCACACGAGCCCGCCTCTATACAACAGGCATGTAGAATGGCTCACAAACTAGTGAACCAGATTGAAGAAAGAATTAAAGAACAGACTGCTGAAGAGGCCAATGTGAAGCAAGTCAAAAGAAAGTGGGAGGAAAACGGTGATAAGAATCACCAATACAACAACAACAGCAATTACAACAATAATCGCAACAATTATCCCAACAATCGCAACATCAATCACAACTACAACAAACGGCCCAACAACAACAACAACAACAACAACAATAATAACAACAACAACAACAGCAGCAACTACAACAATCATCCCAACAACAATAATAACCGCAACAACAACAACAATCAGAAGCAGCTATGCCAAAGGTGTGAAAAGTATCACTCGGGGTTCTGCACCAAATTTTGCAACAAGTGTAAAAGAAATGGTCATAGCGCGGCGAAGTGTGAGGTCTACGGACCAGGGGTTAATAGAACGAAAGGAACAAATGGTGTCAGAACGAGTAATGGCGGAGCAAGTAGTGTCGGAGCAAGTTATGCCAATGTAGTTTGTTATAAATGTGGAAAACGGGCCACATTATTAGAAATTGCCCGAACCAGGAGAACACGAGTGGACAAGGCCGCGGAAGAGTTTTCAATATTAATGCGGCAGAGGCACAGGAAGACCCGGAGCTTGTTACGGGTACGTTTCTTATTGACAATAAATCTGCTTACGTTTTATTTGATTCTGGTGCAGATAGAAGCTATATGAGTAGAGATTTTTGTGCTAAATTAAGTTGTCCATTGACGCCTTTGGATAGTAAATTTTTACTCGAATTAGCAAATGGTAAATTAATTTCAGCAGATAATATATGTCGGAATCGAGAAATTAAACTGGTTAGCGAAACATTTAAGATTGATTTGATACCAGTAGAGTTAGGGAGTTTTGATGTGATAATCGGTATGGACTGGTTGAAAGAAGTGAAAGCAGAGATCATTTGTTACAAAAATGCAATTCGCATTATACGAGAAAAAGGAAAACCCTTAATGGTGTACGGAGAAAAGGGCAACACGAAGCTACATCTTATTAGTAATTTGAAGGCACAAAAACTAATAGGAAAAGGTTGCTATGCTGTTCTAGCATACGTCGAGAAAGTACAAACTGAAGAAAAGAACATCAATGATGTTCCCATTGCAAAAGAATTTCCCGATGTATTTCCGAAAGAATTACCGGGATTACCCCCACATCGATCCGTTGAATTTCAAATAGATCTTGTACCAGGAGCTGCACCAACAGCTCGTGCTCCTTACAGACTCACACCCAGCGAGATGAAAGAACTGCAAAGCCAATTACGAGAACTTTTAGAGCGTGGTTTCATTCGACCAAGCACATCACCGTGGGGAGCTCCTGTTTTGTTTGTCAAGAAGAAAGATGGTACATTCAGGTTGTGTATCGACTACCGAGAGTTGAACAAACTTACCATCAAGAACCGCTACCTACTACCGAGAATCGATGACTTATTTGATCAACTACAAGGCTCGTCTGTTTATTCAAAGATTGACTTACGTTCCGGGTATCATCAAATGGGGGTGAAAGAAGATGATATTCCAAAGAATGCTTTCAGAACACGTTACGGTCATTATGAGTTTATGGTCATGCCGTTTGGTTTAACTAATGCACCAGCTGTGTTCATGGACCTTATGAACCGAGTGTGTGGACCATACCTTGACAAGTTTTTCATTGTTTTCATTGATGACATACTTATTTACTCAAAGAATTACCAAGAACACGGTGAACATTTGAGAAAGGTGTTAGAAGTATTGAGGAAGGAAAAATTGTACGCTAAGTTTTCAAAGTGTGCATTTTGGTTGGAAGAAGTTCAATTCCTCGGTCACATAGTGAACAAAGAAGGTATTAAGTTGGATCCGGCAAAGATAGAAACTGTTGAAAAGTGGGAAACCCCGAAAACTCCGAAACACATACGCCAGTTTTTAGGACTAGCTGGTTACTACAGAAGGTTCATCCAAGACTTTTCCAGAATAGCAAAACCCTTGACTGCATTAACGCATAAAGGGAAGAAATTTGAATGGAATGATGAACAAGAGAAAGCGTTTCAGTTATTAAAGAAAAAGCTAACTACGGCACCTATATTGTCATTGCCTGAAGGGAATGATGATTTTGTGATTTATTGTGACGCATCAAAGCAAGGTCTTGGTTGTGTATTAATGCAACGAACGAAGGTGATTGCTTATGCGTCTAGACAATTGAAGATTCACGAACAAAATTATACGACGCATGATTTGGAATTAGGCGCGGTTGTTTTTGCATTAAAGACTTGGAGGCACTACTTATATGGGGTCAAAAGTATTATATATACTGATATTGCTATAAATATACATATACTTCGTCGCAATATCAATCCAAAATGTTATGATTTTTATGTATATTCGAGTAGTTTTCGGTTTGTAATTGGTAAAAATGTCCAAAGCGTCGAATGAAATGTTATTATGGATTTTCAATGATATAAAGATCAAAATGAAGATAAAATGAAGACTTATAATGAGCAACAAAAGACTACAACATCGCGCCTCAAGACTACAAGTCAAAATGATCGAAATCACGAAATCAGCGCGCCTGCACGAGAAAAATCATAACTAAATCATACGGACTCGAAAAAAGGCGAATCAGGAGTCCAGACGTCCGTAACTCAAAAATCTACAACTGCCCAGAATTGTACTTACACGAATCGTGTATAACTACACGAATCGTGTAATGTTTGGCCGAAATTCAGATTCCACTTGCAAATGGGGCGGCCACTTTTTGTTTTTAAAACACTTCTTTAACTAAATGGAGAGACAGCAGGATATCAACAAAGCCTCAACTACTACTTCTATTCAAGCATAAATACGGAGTACTTTCAACAGAGAGAAAAACACATTTTTTCATACAAATATTATACGCAAATTATTACTCTGTAATTTTTATTAGTCTATTAGTTCAAGGTTAAAAATAGTTTCAGTTATTAAGGGGGTATTGTTCGTGATAAAGGGTGTTATTATACGCGTGAAAGGGGTGTTATTATTGTAATTTTTCTACCATTTGAAGTTAATGCAAGTGAAGATATTTTAGTAAGTTTACTCTGTTAAAATTAGTGTTGTTATTATGTTTGCAGATCTATATTTTTATGTCTCCCCTAGTGTAATGAATAGCTAAATTTTCCTAGTGTTTGCTTAAATGTAGAGCCCCTAGTGAAATGGATTGTTACCATTAGTAAAGTTAAAATGTAACTTTAGTATTTTTAATATTGAGCCTAGTTAAAAGAACCATTTTTATGTAATTAGGTATTTAACCCTTGCCACTTAATTTAGTAAATTTAAATAACGAAAGTTGTTTTTATTTACACAAATTAAGCTTCAACATTAAAAATGATCTAGACGAATTTATGGATAAGTTATTGATACCAATTTAGAAATAAACTTCGGTGGTTTGGGTGATATCAATAAATTATGTGAAGGTGAAATTATAAAAAGGGAGACCGTTATAATTTGGGTATTGGCGAAGGTCAAAACTAGGCTAGGTCTCAATTTAAATACTTAGGGAATAGTAGCTTTCTAAAAAGAATCCAATGAAAATTAGATTTTATTTAGTTAAGTTGTAACTTTATATTTATTCGAGAGAAAAATGTAAAGTTTGATACTAGAACATTTTAATAGGGCGTAAAACTTAAAACAATCCATGGACTTAGGGGTGACACAATTAAGTAAACACTCCCATTTATCTTATTTATACTTCCTATAAAAAGTATTGTTGTATTTATTCACGAATTATAAGTTTAAAATATATAAAAATACATAAAAACATTTAATTTTCGTAACAGTTATGTGTCACACATTTTTACACTTACACGAATCGTGTAACCTCACACGAATCGTGTAAGGCTTGAATACGGCTACAGTACACCGTAGGTCAAAAATTAGGGTTTTAATTATTTAATATTATAAAATTAGGTTATTAGTTATTTATTTATTATAATTAGGTTATTTATTATATAATTAGTTTTAATTAATATAAAATACTTAAATACATGTTTTAATCCTAAAATTAGCATTAACTATTATAAGTTCATAAATTGTAATTAGTTAATAATTAGTAAATTAATTAAATTCCTTTTAATTTGTATTATTTTTATTAAAAATGCATTTTAGTTAAATTAATTAAGTTTATATAATTATTGCTTAAAACAAAAATCTAAATATATAGTTTTATTAAAAATTACTATTTTACTAATTACCATCTAGTAATATAATTGTCGCATCATAATTAGTATAATTTCATTTAGTATCATTTTAAGATAATTCTTGTTATATTGTAATTTCATTTAGTAAATTAGTTAAGTTATTTCCTTTTACTATTACTATAATTTGCCTAATCCAAAACCCCATTTTAATTAAGTTTGACATCAAAGACTATAAAAAAAAAACCATTAAACGCTCCATCTCCCTGTGGAACGAATCGGATTTACCAACAAACTAAACTACACGGATAGGACTAGTTGCCTATATATATGTGTGAAATCAACCTAAAATCTATAAAATACCACATATACAATAAATCAATTCGTGTAACAAAACAACTCAAATCCGTTCATAAATAAAGGTCTTGATCGCACACATCAACTTTTTGGCGCCGCTGCCGGGGACTTGGCAGTTAAATAAATAGATAATTTTTCTGATTCGTAGTAGTAGTTGGATTTGTACGTGGACCGGGTTGTTGGATCACCAATTTTATTGGTCTTTGAAGGATCCTGCCCCTCTGCTGCATCTTTTGGCTATTCGAAACGTGGGCAAAATCAGAAGGAAAATCTGTTTGTTTAAGGGTTTTTATCATTGTTTTTATGTTATTCGATCCTCTCGAGGAAATTCATTTCCAAGAAAGTTCAAAGTTTTTGAATAAATCCTTTAGTTCTTTGTACAATTTCCCAAAGAAACAAGTAGGTAACCTTAGGTAAACCTTTAGTGTTGTGATTTCATAAAATAAATTAATGTATGAACTTACGTTCCTCCAACGCTGAATTAATACCTTCACATCCTGAACCCGAAAGAAAACTTCACGAACGCTTAAGAGCTCAAGACGTAGAAACTCTTGCTAAGAATTTAGAATCACTTTCCTTAGAATCCGATTCTAAACCAATAATTCAACCAATCATAGAACCTATGGCTGAAATGGCTGAAACAAATTTAACGATGGAAGAGTTAATGAAAGCCACAAGAAAAGGTCAAGGCCACGCAATCATCCAACCCCCGATGAGTGATGGCTTTGAAATAAAAGGTCAATTTTTACACATGGTAACTAATACATGCCAATTCGGTGGAGCTCCAAACGAGGATGCTAACGAGCATCTTCGTAAGTTTGTAAGCATTTGCAAACTATTCAAAATTAAGGATGTCACCGATGATGTCGCATGTTTAAGAATCTTTCCATGGTCATTAAAAGATGAAGCTAGAGATTGGTTAGACTCATTACCTGAAGGCTATATTGAAGACTGGAATGATATGATGGACAAATTTTTGTCAGAATTCTTTCCTGCTTCAAAAGCAGCAAAATTACAAAGTGATATAAATCACTTTAAACAAAAACCTAATGAAACTCTTTATGAAGCTTGGACTCGATTCAATAAAATGCTTCGAATATGTCCTCAACACGGGTTGAGTACATTTCAAAAAGTTTGTATATTCTATAAAGGAGTCAATGTAGCAACTAGAAAAGACATAGATGCTGCAGCCGGAGGATCAGTTATGAAGAAAACACCTGAAGACGCTCATGCAATCATTGCTGATTTAGCGTCCCATTCTCATAATTGGCATCAAGAGATAGAATTCTCTAGATCATTAACCGTTGCTAATATCGAGAGCGATGATGAAATTGCTTCTCTAAAAGTTCAAATGGCAAATCAAGCCAGACAAATTGAGAAAGTAACTAAGGAAATGCATGCTATTAGGGTAGGATGTGAACTATGCCAAGGTTCCCATCTTACTAAAGATTGTAATCAAGCAACAATGGAAGAGCAAGCAAATTTCTTAGGTTACTTACGAAAAGGTGAAATGAACTTTAGCGATTTTCCAGCTATAGAAGCAAACAACCGAAGATATCCTCCTATCAACAGCTATCAAGTAGGAGGACCTTCAGGATCAAATAATAACTATCAAAATAACAACAACTATCAAGGAGGAAATCAAGGTTACCAAAACAACCGGAATTTTCAAAATCAAAATCAAAGAAATCCACCACCAGGATATAATAACCGAAATCAACCTCAAAGAAATTATCAAAATAATTTCCAACCCAATCAACCACAACCACTAGCACTCATGCAACCACAACCATTAGCAATTATGCAACCTCCACCCGAGAGGAAATTCGGTTTAGAAGATCTCTTGAGAGATTTTATGGTTAAGCACGAGCAAAATGCAGAGCTCCAAACTCAGCAAATCCGAAATCAACAAGCCACGATTCAGATTTTAGAAAGAGATGTTGGAAGGATCTCACAGTTACTAACAGAGAGACCACAAATAGCAAGTAACCTTCCGGTTATACTAAAGAAGAATGATACTCAAGCTCCAGCATATTCACAAGTGAATGCTATTTATAGTTTCTGTGAGGATGAAGCAAGTTTCAAAACACCGGAGCATAGTCCTATTTTTACTCTTGGGTGTGAAGATGATGATGAAGAGTGTGATGAGTTTATATTTTCCGATTTATCCAATATGACGGATTACACTCCTTATCAAGAGATGGATGGTACCCGAGCTGAAAGTGTGAAAAGTATAACATGTGAAGATGAAGAGATCCGAGTTGGTGACATAACTCCCGAGTATGGTGATTATTTGATGAGGCTGATGTCAGGAAATCATGTGGAAGTGCAGAAAATAGAGATCACCGAGCCTTCCGAATTTAGGGTTGATGATAATTTGAAGAAAACCACGGAAGAAGCGAAAGATACGGTAAAGCAAGCACCTAAAGTGGAAGACTACAAACCACCCATTCCATACCGGCAAGCACTTGCATCCGAAAAACCAAAGGAGAACCATTGTAAGCCTTTAAATACGGATAATATTTGTGTAGATGTACCTTTGGTTGATGTTATTTCAGGTATACCAAACTATGGGAAATTCTTGAATGATTTGATGGCAAAAGAAGGAGTGTGTGAGCAAGCACCATCAGCATTCCTTGAAGCAGAATGTGCTGCTATTATGAAGAAGAATGAATTGCCACCTAAGTTAGGTGATCCCGGACCATTCATAGTACCTTGTAAGCTTAATGAATCTAAAACTCTTAGATCATTAGCTGACTCAGGTGCAAGTATAAATCTCATGCCTTATTCCATTTACTCGCATTTGAACTTAGGTGAACTTAAACCGACCAATTCAGGCATTAGATTCATTGATCAGTCGGTTAATAAACCTGTAGGGATTGTTGAAAACTTAGTAGTAAAAACAGGTGAACTTGAGTTTCTAGCTGACTTTGTAGTTGTAGACATGAAAGAAGATAAGTTTGTACCTATTATTTTAGGTAGACCATTCTTAGCAACTGCAAGTGCTTTAACAGATTGGAAAACAGGAAAATTAGTTTTGAAGGATAGAGGCAAGAGTGCAACCTATCAAACTGAGTTTAGTATGAACCCTCCACCCACATCGATAGTTTCAGTGAATATTGTTGACAATGTCAAACCCATTAGTCAACAAGCTAAGTGTGGGGAGGGTGATGAGGAGAAACTAGATAGTAAATCGCCCAATGATAGTGTTGTTGAGAAAACCATGAAGAAGTTATATGGTAGGATTAGAAATGCTATGTCGAAAAAAGATAAACATTTGAGAGAGAGATTGATTTCAAACCTATCAAAACTTGAGAAATATAAGTTGAAAAAATTGGTTGAAGAGTCAAGATTTTCGGACTCTTGGTTATTATCAAAAATTAATGGTGAGAATGGTTGCGGTAATAGTTCTATTAGAGTAAAGAAGGGTGATGTTTATCACCCCGACGTTAGTTAAAATTAGGGTGGAGTCGCGTGAACGACTCGCTAATAAACTTCACACATTGTAAATAGTCCCATTCGTGTGTCTCGTTTTTATTTTAAATTCCTTTTTATTTGTATTTTTCATATACTTGTTTTAAAATTTCAAAATGTTAATCTTTTTAACACAAAAATAGAGTGTTTTTATTTTATTTTAAATTTGTTTTCGAAAAATATTAAAACTTTAACTTTTAATGAATTGAATTTTATAAATTGAATTTAAAAATTTATAAACGGATTAAGATCAGGTATAACAACCGAATTTCCGTTACAAATATAAATCTATAAAAGATATTTTAAATTTAATTGATTATAAGTTATAAAAAAAAAAATATATAAAAAGAAAAAAAAATTAGTTTGTAATAACATAATTTTTTGGTGTGTATTGAAACTTATTATATTTTTATTTTTTATATATTAGCAAGAAAATATAGTGTGGGGTAAAAATGTGTTGAACGATTGAATTAAAACCCCATATTTTGTGTGTTTTTAACATGGTTTTGACAGGTACAGACGAAAATGCAATTAGACGAAACGAAACATCAAATTACATTGTGATACAAACATTGGATATGATCATAGGTAAAACAATTTGAAAATCCAAATCGGTTAACAAAGGAAGTTCCAAATACTCTACACTTTTTGTCCTCTCAAATTTATACATTATTATCTGATTTTATGTAATGAGGGCATTACATAATCTTAAGTGTGGGGTGGGAATATATAAATTCTCGAGAACTAATAAGTTATTGGTTTTTATGAAAATTTGAAATCAAAGACTATTAAACAAATGTATCTAATCAATTTTTAAGGTAACTACGAGCAATTAAAGATCAGGTGTAAAAACTGAAATTGTTGTCTCCATACATTAAAAATACATAAGTTTATTTGTTTAAAACTTATAAAAGAAAACCATTTATAACAAAAATTTATAAATCCTTATATTGAGAACCATTTATCACATGTTTCTTTGAAGTTTATTGCAGATATCATTGCTAAGGAACGTATAAACCTGAATATTCCATTATCACGAGTAATAGAGGATGAATCAAGTCCATCCCGTAAGGAAGTAAAGTCTTCCGAATTGACACACTTGCTAACTTATGTTAGAAGATGTAGTCCAGAACAGCTGTAGGTTGACGAAAAATCTTGAAAAGTCATCCCTAAAATCGGCTGGAAATCCACCTAACCTCAGCATCAAACAGGGTTTTTGGTGGTCAGACTTATCCTAACCATGAGATGGATCTGTCTCGTACAATGGGAGGGCACAATGCAAATTAGCATTTAAGTCTAATGAATCTAATCCCCAGATGGATGATCTCCGTAAAGATTAACCGCATCTATGTTTGACCGCGGTCAACATACATATGCCATAACAAATTGAGGTGTGCAAACTCATGGTTCACCGATGATATTTGGACACGATATAATTTTGTTCTAAAACTTATGCTATTTTATGAATTATATTTGTGTAAAACCATTTTTGGACATTCGGCTTCAAGTTCCATGATACTACAATCATGGGGGCGAATAGCTTGCTAATCGCCGACTGAGACTTCAGTTTTCAGTTACCCTCAACCGGAATTTGAGGTTAAAACCGGAAAACGTGTCTAGTGTAAAAACTAGCATGACATTTTATAAAATCATAAAACGTTTTCACAAGGTCCAATTTTCCCTAAGGATCCAAATTTTTAAACCCTAATCACGTGTTTCATGTTTGTTTCTGTTGTCAGAATTTCGTTTCGTGTGGTGTGCGTGTGATCCAATAAATACTGTGTTGTGTAATATATTTCATATAGCGTGTGTTTCATTTCGTGTAGTGTGTGTTGTGTGATCTAAATGTTCAATAAGGAAAAATATGTGATGTTCTAATTCTGTTAAAAGATGTAATTGCTTGAGGACAAGCAACGTTCAAGTGTGGGGTAATTTGATATTGCTATAAATATACATATACTTCGTCGCAATATCAATCCAAAATGTTATGATTTTTATGTATATTCGAGTAGTTTTCGGTTTGTAATTGGTAAAAATGTCCAAAGCGTCGAATGAAATGTTATTATGGATTTTCAATGATATAAAGATCAAAATGAAGATAAAATGAAGACTTATAATGAGCAACAAAAGACTACAACATCGCGCCTCAAGACTACAAGTCAAAATGATCGAAATCACGAAATCAGCGCGCCTGCACGAGAAAAATCATAACTAAATCATACGGACTCGAAAAAAGGCGAATCAGGAGTCCAGACGTCCGTAACTCAAAAATCTACAACTGCCCAGAATTGTACTTACACGAATCGTGTATAACTACACGAATCGTGTAATGTTTGGCCGAAATTCAGATTCCACTTGCAAATGGGGCGGCCACTTTTTGTTTTTAAAACACTTCTTTAACTAAATGGAGAGACAGCAGGATATCAACAAAGCCTCAACTACTACTTCTATTCAAGCATAAATACGGAGTACTTTCAACAGAGAGAAAAACACATTTTTTCATACAAATATTATACGCAAATTATTACTCTGTAATTTTTATTAGTCTATTAGTTCAAGGTTAAAAATAGTTTCAGTTATTAAGGGGGTATTGTTCGTGATAAAGGGTGTTATTATACGCGTGAAAGGGGTGTTATTATTGTAATTTTTCTACCATTTGAAGTTAATGCAAGTGAAGATATTTTAGTAAGTTTACTCTGTTAAAATTAGTGTTGTTATTATGTTTGCAGATCTATATTTTTATGTCTCCCCTAGTGTAATGAATAGCTAAATTTTCCTAGTGTTTGCTTAAATGTAGAGCCCCTAGTGAAATGGATTGTTACCATTAGTAAAGTTAAAATGTAACTTTAGTATTTTTAATATTGAGCCTAGTTAAAAGAACCATTTTTATGTAATTAGGTATTTAACCCTTGCCACTTAATTTAGTAAATTTAAATAACGAAAGTTGTTTTTATTTACACAAATTAAGCTTCAACATTAAAAATGATCTAGACGAATTTATGGATAAGTTATTGATACCAATTTAGAAATAAACTTCGGTGGTTTGGGTGATATCAATAAATTATGTGAAGGTGAAATTATAAAAAGGGAGACCGTTATAATTTGGGTATTGGCGAAGGTCAAAACTAGGCTAGGTCTCAATTTAAATACTTAGGGAATAGTAGCTTTCTAAAAAGAATCCAATGAAAATTAGATTTTATTTAGTTAAGTTGTAACTTTATATTTATTCGAGAGAAAAATGTAAAGTTTGATACTAGAACATTTTAATAGGGCGTAAAACTT
This sequence comes from Rutidosis leptorrhynchoides, assembly GCF_046630445.1. NCBI lineage: Eukaryota > Viridiplantae > Streptophyta > Magnoliopsida > Asterales > Asteraceae > Rutidosis > Rutidosis leptorrhynchoides. The sequence continues at coordinate 54,386,989 of NC_092334.1, forward strand.
AAAACAATCCATGGACTTAGGGGTGACACAATTAAGTAAACACTCCCATTTATCTTATTTATACTTCCTATAAAAAGTATTGTTGTATTTATTCACGAATTATAAGTTTAAAATATATAAAAATACATAAAAACATTTAATTTTCGTAACAGTTATGTGTCACACATTTTTACACTTACACGAATCGTGTAACCTCACACGAATCGTGTAAGGCTTGAATACGGCTACAGTACACCGTAGGTCAAAAATTAGGGTTTTAATTATTTAATATTATAAAATTAGGTTATTAGTTATTTATTTATTATAATTAGGTTATTTATTATATAATTAGTTTTAATTAATATAAAATACTTAAATACATGTTTTAATCCTAAAATTAGCATTAACTATTATAAGTTCATAAATTGTAATTAGTTAATAATTAGTAAATTAATTAAATTCCTTTTAATTTGTATTATTTTTATTAAAAATGCATTTTAGTTAAATTAATTAAGTTTATATAATTATTGCTTAAAACAAAAATCTAAATATATAGTTTTATTAAAAATTACTATTTTACTAATTACCATCTAGTAATATAATTGTCGCATCATAATTAGTATAATTTCATTTAGTATCATTTTAAGATAATTCTTGTTATATTGTAATTTCATTTAGTAAATTAGTTAAGTTATTTCCTTTTACTATTACTATAATTTGCCTAATCCAAAACCCCATTTTAATTAAGTTTGACATCAAAGACTATAAAAAAAAAACCATTAAACGCTCCATCTCCCTGTGGAACGAATCGGATTTACCAACAAACTAAACTACACGGATAGGACTAGTTGCCTATATATATGTGTGAAATCAACCTAAAATCTATAAAATACCACATATACAATAAATCAATTCGTGTAACAAAACAACTCAAATCCGTTCATAAATAAAGGTCTTGATCGCACACATCATATACCGACCACAAAAGTCTTCAACACATATTTAATCAGAAACAACTAAATATGAGGCAGCGTAGGTGGATTGAATTATTGAATGATTACGACTTTGAGATTCGTTACCACCCGGGAAAGGCAAATGTGGTAGCCGATGCCTTGAGCAGGAAGGACAGAGAACCCATTCGAGTAAAATCTATGAATATAATGATTCATAATAACCTTACTACTCAAATAAAGGAGGCGCAACAAGTAGTTTTAAAAGAGGGAAATTTAAAGGATGAAATACCCAAAGGATCGGAGAAGCATCTTAACATTCGGGAAGACGGAACCCGGTATAGGGCTGAAAGGATTTGGGTACCAAAATTTGGAGATATGAGAGAAATGGTACTTAGAGAAGCTCATAAAACCAGATACTCAATACATCCTAGAACGGGGAAGATGTACAAGGATCTCAAGAAACATTTTTGGTGGCCGGGTATGAAAGCCGATGTTGCTAAATACGTAGGAGAATGTTTGACGTGTTCTAAGGTCAAAGCTGAGCATCAGAAACCATCAGGTCTACTTCAACAACCCGAAATCCCGGAATGGAAATGGGAAAATATTACCATGGATTTCATCACTAAATTGCCAAGGACTGCAAGTGGTTTTGATACTATTTGGGTAATAGTTGATCGTCTCACCAAATCAGCACACTTCCTGCCAATAAGAGAAGATGACAGGATGGAGAAGTTAGCACGACTGTATTTGAAGGAAGTCATCTCCAGACATGGAATACCAATCTCTATTATCTCTGATAGGGATGGCAGATTTATTTCAAGATTCTGGCAAACATTACAGCAAGCATTAGGAACTCGTCTAGACATGAGTACTGCCTATCATCCACAAACTGTTGGGCAGAGTGAAAGGACGATACAAACGCTTGAAGACATGCTACGAGCATGTGTTATTGATTTCGGAAACAGTTGGGATCGACATCTACCGTTAGCAGAATTTTCCTACAACAACAGCTACCATTCAAGCATTGAGATGGCGCCGTTTGAAGCACTTTATGGTAGAAAGTGCAGGTCTCCGATTTGTTGGAGTGAAGTGGGGGATAGACAGATTACGGGTCCGGAGATTATACAAGAAACTACCGAGAAGATCATCCAAATTCAACAACGGTTGAAAACCGTCCAAAGTCGACAAAAGAGCTACACTGACATTAAAAGAAAAGATATAGAATTTGAAATTGGAGAGATGGTCATGCTTAAAGTTGCACCTTGGAAAGGCGTTGTTCGATTTGGTAAACGAGGGAAATTAAATCCAAGGTATATTGGACCATTCAAGATTATCGATCGTGTCGGACCAGTAGCTTACCGACTTGAGTTACCTCAACAACTCGCGGCTGTACATAACACTTTCCACGTCTTAAATTTGAAGAAATGTTTTGCTAAAGAAGATCTCACTATTCCGTTAGATGAAATCCAAATCAACGAAAAACTTCAATTCATCGAAGAACCAGTTGAAATAATGGATCTTGAGGTTAAAAGACTTAAGCAAAACAAGATACCAATTGTCAAGGTTCGATGGAATGCTTGTAGAGGACCTGAGTTCACCTGGGAGCGTGAAGATCAGATGAAGAAGAAATACCCGCATCTATTTCCAGAAGATTCGTCAACACCTTCAACAGCTTAAAATTTCGGGACGAAATTTATTTAACGGGTAGGTACTGTAGTGACCCGAACTTTTCCATGTTTATATATATTAATTGAGATTGATATTTACATGATTAAATGTTTCCAACATGTTAAGCAATCAAACTTGTTAAGACTTGATTAATTGAAATAGGTTTCATATAGACAATTGACCACCCAAGTTGACCGGTGATTCACGAACGTTAAAACTTGTAAAAAACTATATGATGACATATATATGGTTATATATATAGTTAACATGATATTATGATAAGTAAACATATCATTAATTATATTAACAATGAACTACATATGTAAAAACAAGACTACTAACTTAATGATTTTGAAACGAGACATATATGTAACGTTTATCGTTGTAACGACATTTAATGTATATATATCATATTAAGAGATATTCGTACATCATAATATCATGATAATATAATAATTTAAAATCTCTTTTGATATTATAAACATTGGGTTAACAACATTTAACAAGATCGTTAACCTAAAGGTTTCAAAACAACATTTACATGTAACGACTAACGATGACTTAACGACTCAGTTAAAATGTATATACATGTAGTGTTTTAATATGTATTTATACACTTTTGAAAGACTTCAATACACTTATCAAAATACTTCTACTTAACAAAAATGCTTACAATTACATCCGCGTTCAGTTTCATCAACAATTCTACTCGTATGCACCCGTATTCGTACTCGTACAATACACAGCTTTTAGATGTATGTACTATTGGTATATACACTCCAATGATCAGATCTTAGCAGCCCATGTGAGTCACCTAACACATGTGGGAACCATCATTTGGCAACTAGCATGAAATATCTCATAAAATTACAAAAATATGAGTAATCATTCATGACTTATTTACATGAAAACAAAATTACTTATCCTTTATATCTAATCCATACACCAACGACCAAAAACACCTACAAACACTTTCATTCTTCAATTTTCTTCATCTAATTGATCTCTCTCAAGTTCTATCTTCAAGTTCTAAGTGTTCTTCATAAATTCCAAAAGTTCTACTTTCATAAAATCAAGAATACATTCAAGTTTGCTAGCTCACTTCCAATCTTGTAAGGTGATCATCCAACCTCAAGAAATCTTTGTTTCTTACAGTAGGTTATCATTCTAATACAAGGTAATAATCATATTCAAACTTTGGTTCAATTTCTATAACTATAACAATCTTATTTCAAGTGATGATCTTACTTGAACTTGTTTTCGTGTCATGATTCTGCTTCAAGAACTTCGAGCCATCCAAGGATCCGTTGAAGCTAAATCCATTTTTCTATTTTCCAGTAGGTTTATCCAAGGAACTTAAGGTAGTAATGATGTTCATAACATCATTCGATTCATACATATAAAGCTATCTTATTCGAAGGTTTAAACTTGTAATCACTAGAACATAGTTTAGTTAATTCTAAACTTGTTCGCAAACAAAAGTTAATCCTTCTAACTTGACTTTTAAAATCAACTAAACACATGTTCTATATCTATATGATATGCTAACTTAATGATTTAAAACCTGAAAACACGAAAAACACCGTAAAACCGGATTTACGCCGTCGTAGTAACACCGCGGGCTGTTTTGGGTTAGTTAATTAAAAACTATGATAAACTTTGATTTAAAAGTTTTTATTCTAAGAAAATGTTTTTTATTATGAACATGAAACTATATCCAAAAATTATGGTTAAACTCAAAGTGAAAGTATGTTTTCTAAAATGGTCATCTAGACGTCGTTCTTTCGATTGAAATGACTACCTTTACAAAAACGACTTGTAACTTATTTTTCCGACTATAAACCTATAACTTTTCTGTTTAGATTCATAAAATAGAGTTCAATATGAAACCATAGCAATTTGATTCACTCAAAACGGATTTAAAATGAAGAAGTTATGGGTAAAACAAGATTGGATAATTTTTCTCATTTTAGCTACGTGAAAATTGGTAACAAATCTATTCCAACCATAACTTAATCAACTTGTATTGTATATTATGTAATCTTGAGATACCATAGACACGTATACAATGTTTCGACCTATCATGTCGACACATCTATATATATTTCGGAACAACCATAGACACTCTATATGTGAATGTTGGAGTTAGCTATACAGGGTTGAGGTTGATTCCAAAATATATATAGTTTGAGTTGTGATCAATACTGAGATACGTATACACTGGGTCGTGGATTGATTCAAGATAATATTTATCGATTTATTTCTGTACATCTAACTGTGGACAACTAGTTGTAGGTTACTAACGAGGACAGCTGACTTAATAAACTTAAAACATCAAAATATATTAAAAGTGTTGTAAATATATTTTGAACATACTTTGATATATATGTATATATTGTTATAGGTTCGTGAATCAACCAGTGGCCAAGTCTTACTTCCCGACGAAGTAAAAATCTGTGAAAGTGAGTTATAGTCCCACTTTTAAAATCTAATATTTTTGGGATGAGAATACATGCAGGTTTTATAAATGATTTACAAAATAGACACAAGTACGTGAAACTACATTCTATGGTTGAATTATCGAAATCGAATATGCCCCTTTTTATTAAGTCTGGTAATCTAAGAATTAGGGAACAGACACCCTAATTGACGCGAATCCTAAAGATAGATCTATTGGGCCTAACAAACCCCATCCAAAGTACCGGATGCTTTAGTACTTCGAAATTTATATCATATCCGAAGGGTGTCCCGGAATGATGGGGATATTCTTATATATGCATCTTGTTAATGTCGGTTACCAGGTGTTCACCATATGAATGATTTTTATCTCTATGTATGGGATGTGTATTGAAATATGAAATCTTGTGGTCTATTATTATGATTTGATATATATAGGTTAAACCTATAACTCACCAACATTTTTGTTGACGTTTTAAGCATGTTTATTCTCAGGTGATTATTAAGAGCTTCCGCTGTCGCATACTTAAATAAGGACGAGAATTGGAGTCCATGCTTGTATGATATTGTGTAAAAACTGCATTCAAGAAACTTATTTTGTTGTAACATATTTGTATTGTAAACCATTATGTAATGGTCGTGTGTAAACAGGATATTTTAGATTATCATTATTTGATAATCTACGTAAAGCTTTTTAAACCTTTATTGATGAAATAAAGGTTATGGTTTGTTTTAAAATGAATGCAGTCTTTGAAAAACGTCTCATATAGAGGTCAAAACCTCGCAACGAAATCAATTAATATGGAACGTTTTTAATCAATAAGAACGGGACATTTCAGCAAAAATCTTCATTTCCATCCATACCCTTTTCTTGAGTATCTTCCCAATCACTACCAAAATCTTTAAGCTTCTTCAATTTCTCTCTTACTCTTTTACCATTTAAACTAGGGGTGTTCACGGTCCGGTTTGGTCCAGTTTTGATTAAATCTCAAACCAAACCGGCATCTACGGTTTAAAAATATATCAAACCAGACTAGACCAAGAAAGTCGTCAAACTGGACGGTTTGGTCCGGTTTTGGCCGGTCCGGTTTAACCGGTTTGACGGTTTCAAGTTCCATAAGTTATTATTATTAAGTTTGTGTACATTTTTCTCCTTTTGTACCAAAAAAGGCAAAACAAACAATGTGAATCCTTCGTAACTGATTCATAAGTTATTATTATTAAGTAACATTCTTTGTAGATACATCTTTATTAAGTCTTTACGTCTCCAAATTATATTAGTATACATCCTTTTTAAGTGAATGTGTCATGCATATTATATAATTATATTCCTCCTTTATATATAATTACATATTACATATACATCCTGCATATCAAATACAAATGCATCTATTACTACACTCACGAACAAAGCTAAACGTGTTCGCATCTGCCATGTACATATAAATATGTTTATTCAGTGAAGTATATAGTTACATAAAATTAATATCAGTGACGTATATACAATCCGGTCCGGTCCGGTTTAACCGGCCGGTGGCCTAATGAAACCGCAAACCGGACCGAGTTTCGCGGTTTGGAGATCTTAAAACCGGCGACCGGACCGCTAATATCTAAAACTGGACCGAACCAATAAATCGGTCCGGTCCGGGCGATTTTCGCGGTTTGACGGTTTCGTGAACACCCCTAATTTAAACTCCTAGAGTTTTCCTCTTCTTGAGAGCATAATGAATCCCAACATTCCTTTGCATTTTCACATGAAATTATCTTCATTCTTTCTTCATTAGGAAAAACTTCATGAAGTAGTGAAATAGCATCAAATTGTTTCAAAACTTCATTGTTTTGAAATGTTGACTTCACTAGTCTTGAACTAGCTTGTGGAACAAAGTCTCCTACTTTGATTATTCTCCACAAGTAGTAATCCTTAGATTTGAGATAAACTTCAAATCTTAATTTCCACACATCAATATCTTCTTTATCAAAGATTGGTGCTTCTTTCACTAATTATTCTAAGTATCCCATAGTTTGAGTTGATTCGAGAATCGTTGACTCAATTTTTTGCACAAAACGAATTTTGACACTTTCAAAAACGTTTATAGATCAATGATTTGAGCAATCGCTACCAATTGTAAGTAACTAGAGGGGGTGAATAGTTACTTGATACGTTTTTAACACTTTTTCGATTGATCGCTAAATTTGATTAACTACGATCAACCAATTCAACTCAAACTTGATGTGTCTGGTGCATATATTCAAAATGATAATCAAGGTAATGTAAAGAACATAAACACAAGGATTTATAGTGGTTCGGGTGGATGTTAAATAATCCACCTTAATCCACTCCCCGATTACACTAATCGAGATTTCTTGCTTCACTAAGCACTTTTCTCCAAACCCGGTGGAGATCCGATTTATAAGTCTTCAACTTCTTTGGTAGACAACAAACCTAATCTTTCTATCCCTTTGAAAGACCAACTCCAACCTAGCTCAACTTGTCTTCAACTTGGACAATATTAATCTTCAAATAAGATTAATCAACTTCCTAAGTCTCTTTAAGGAAGTAGATCACTAAGTTAGCCTATGCTTCTACTAATTGAAGTTACAAGACTTATACAATTTGCAATGATAATCCTAAGACAATACTAGGACATAGATTACACTAAGTATACTCACAAGATAAACAATTTTAATTAGTAAGTTTACAACAACCAAAGTCTATATCTATAAGATCATAGAATCTTCTCTTGCTTGATCACATTTGAATAGTAATTAAAGCCCTTGTGATCTCTGGAAATAAGCTTTTGAAATGTGCAAAAGGGTCGGCTTCAAATGCTCTTCAATGCTTACCTTTTATAGTGAGATTCAAAAACTAGCCGTTGTCACACGGTCATAGGAACGGTCGACCGTGGTTCAACCGTGTGTGCTCCAGTCCAAAAGTATGTATTCGTTGTATAGCCATTTAACTCAAATTTGAACATCACATTTTGGAATCTTTACTGCATCTAGCACCTGCAAAAGAAACCCAATATCCTATACAAGTACTATATGCATTAAGTGTGTGTGATTTGGTCTTATTGAGTGAAAATGACATAACACTCCAAAAGTGGTAAACCCAACATTCTTGGAGAAGTGTCTTGATTAACATTTTGGGTAATCTCAGTTTGGTCAAGACTTAGTTAGCCTCATTAATGCATTTTGTTCAATCCTAAAGACTATTCAACATGTCATTAACTTCCTAGTTTCAATTAATCACAAGTCATATTCATTTTAAGATTAAGTAGAGATTAATTGAATGATGTCTTTCTGAAATAAATATTAAGTGTGTAAAGACATCAATGTTAAGTCATACTTGAAAAAGTAATCACAATGTATTACTTAGACAAGTCCAAATAGACAATTGACCATTATTCCTTTGTGAACCATTTTACACTTAATTTATTGGAGTAAACTAGTTACCTGAATCCTAGTATTCTAACTAGTAAACACATAGCAAGCATAATAATCAAGTTGGTAAATTGATGAGTATTAAACATATTAGCAAGTACCAAGTAATACTCACACATAGCAAGAGATAATTATTCTAAAATCAATCATATAGATATTTGCACAACACTATGGTTTAAGCTTTAGCAAGCTTACTTGCAATATAACATATTGCATGATTAATGTGTAAGCACACATTAATGTCCAACGCATGCACAAGGGAAGAACAATCTCTAGTTGGGACTTGGTGACCATCCTAAATGTATCTAAGTGTATTTTAGGATTACAAGTCTTTACTCAAAAGTATTGTTCTTCATTTAGCCTTAATTTATCACTAAGTAATCTTTAATTGTAATTAGTGTTCTAGTGACATTAGCTTATGTGTGTTGGTACTTGATGATCATTCTAAGAATGTCTAGACAAGTTTTAAGATCACAAGTTATTGATTAACACTTATGTGTTATGCCTAATTATGGTTAATTTGTCATTAAGACGTAATTAAGCGTAATTAACCAAAATTATTGTTTTTATGACCAAGACTCAATTGAGTATGGGAAGGATATCTATTCTAAGCGTGTTGAAAAAGGTTTCAAGAATTATAGATGTCGGGAAGTGGTCAAACTAAATTTGATCAAAAATGGTAACAGAGGATTCTGCGGTCGCACTACGGTTGACCGTGGTGGCAGCCGTGCAACTTGTTTTCACAAAACTGCATTGCAGATTCAGTCTGGGATTCTACGGCTAAGTGTAAGGTCGACCGTACTTTGACCGTGTATTTTAATGATCTTTATTTTCATCCTTTAAGTTTTGTTTGACTTGGTCATTTGCAAGATCAAGTATGATTAGTGAACTTGCGTATTTTATGTTAAGATGTTGATCATCACTTATCCATATGTGTGTGTCATCAACAAAACAAATTTTTTGGTTAAGCATCATACTTAACTTAGTCGGTTAGTCCATTAACCAACATTCAACCAACAGACCATGTTAATGGTCATATCTGCAGTTTTAGGTTTATCTGCCTTCTTTTGCCACGCAAACGATTTATTCTGCGTTGGTTCTGCTGGATCTCTTCCTTTGTATTTTTTCGGTGGCTTGAGGTGGTTAAGTTTCCCTGCCTTTAATGCTTCGATAATTCGTTCCATCAGATTCTTACATCTACTGGTTTTGTGACCATAATCGTCATGAAATTCGCAGTACTTTGTTTATCATGCTTGCCAAACTACGTCAAGGGCGTAGGAACCGGAAAGGTTGTACATACTGGCTCGGTTGTGAGTATTTCCTTGGGCGTTTTTGACAAGCTTTTCAACAAGGCGTAGTTTTGATTATTACTCCCACATTGACCATTGTTTCGATAATTGTTACCACCATTTCGCCCTTTATCATTCCGCATAGATCCCCCGCTAGAATATTAGTTCCTTGACCCATTACCGTGGTTCTGATCAAGTGAGCAGTTAGCATCTTCTTTCCTGTCACTACACATACTAGTACCTGGGATTTCACAATCTTCCCCACTGCGCATGTAGTTGTGACATCCTTTAAGTGCCTCCGCGTAGGTCGTGGGCACTGTATGTGGTAGACGCCTAACCAAAGTTGAGTGTCTCTCTGCGTTTATACCGTGTATCAGACCAGAAATTTGTTGTTCCTGTTTTAAGTCTAGGATGCGTAAACATTCGTTAGTGTACCGCGTAAGAAACTCTCCTAGTGATTTCTTTTGCTTCTGCGTAATATCATGACACTCAATGTGAGTGCATTTTCATGGTCGCTGATTTTGATACTGCAGAAGAAACTTTGTTCGCAAGTCCATAAAACCTGAAATACTTCTAGCCTGAAGCTTATTGAACCATTCTCGCGCAATGCCTTGCAACGTCATCAGAAAAATATGACAGTAACTGGATCAACCCAGTTTTGAGTCCACATTACACCCTCAAATCGCTGCAAGAAATCATCTGAATCAGACATGCCATTATAAGTGCCTAACGTATGCGGTATTTTCGGTGCAGTAGGAAACGAATACGACGCTATATGTGGCGGAAACTTATCAAACGTGGTTGGCAACTCAAATGGTTGCAGCACAGATTCACCTTTGAGGCCTGCGAAAAATCGCCTCATCATATCTTGAACAAAGTCAGGCTTCAAAAATAAATGAACCATGTCTAGCGGTGCGGCTTGCATAAACTGTCCTACAAGATTTGCCTGGCCCTAAACATTTTGCCATGACTTGTCATGGATCTTGCATATATGGCCAAGGCTGTTGCGCGAGAAATGATGGATTACCCGACACCATAAAATAAACAGGTGCCTGGTAAGCTAGCGCAGATACTTGCCCCGCAGAAGACTGCGTATGCTGCGATTACACCGTTACCTTACTTTGTTGTTCTGCAGTTGGCAGAGACCAATGAGAATTTGCATCTGGAATGACCCCAAATCCCCAACTATTCAGCAATGCCTGCGCATTTTTGGTGTGAGAAACTGTGATACTGGACGAATGTTTTGTTTCCATGGCTGAATCGGTGTAAATGATGATTGTTGCTGATGATTATGAGATCCCTGAAGCAGAACCGATGACGAACATTTAGTATTTAGCTCTCCGGTCCGGCTACCGTAAATAACCCTGGCCGATATGATGATATCGGCGTGGTGGCTAAATGGTTAAGCTCCACCATCAATGACGGTCGTCAGTTGATGGCCCTAAAGTGGGTTGTAGGTAACTGTCGTGAAGGACTAACCTATTAACCTTGACGAATGAATGAGTGATAAGAGTCTTCTTAATGATTACGTAACTCAATCGTTGATAACGGATGAGTATGATCTACGCAATTGTTGCATGTCATTATGAGGTTTTAGGGTTTGTATTTATAGGCAAACCCTAGCTCTAGAATAATCTAAGATTATGGTTATCCTTTCCATAACCAACTTCCCCGAATCTCGAACATAATTATGGAAAAGATATTTAAGCTTGGCCGACAAGTTAATGCCAGCCCGGACTAAAAGTACAACATGCAGCATCGCATGCCGCATATTGTGTGCTGCGTTATCCTTGAAATCATGCGTTGTCACGCGTGAAGTATGCACTTGCGAGTATTCACATGATTAATAAATACTCTTAGCCCACCTAAGGTCACATCAACTCTAGTCATTACACACACACACATCATAGTGATACTAGAGAAAAACTATCCTAAGGTTGTTCTTCGTACAATTAGAAAACCAATACACAAACCCGAGATCAAGGAAGCTGTAGAATGTAATTACGATTCTTATAATATATGGTTTGATTTGATTACGTTCTTTCTTATTAATTTATTACACAGATTCATCCTATTTAGGACCATCAAACATAAATACATACTGATAACATAGAAAAACTTAAATGTTGTAAAAAGTGTAAGAAGCTAAGATGCTAACACCTTTTTAGAATGCATGTTGAAATTCAGGGCTACTCCTATTGTTGTATAAGGGTGTGTTTGGCACACAAGTTTTTTGAAGCTTATGAGAGCTTAAACTTATTTTTTTATAGGCTCCAGCTTCTAGCTTTGTTTGACAGACAAATAACCAGAGCTTATGAAAAAAAATAAGCTCTGAAAAAATAAGCTAGTAGGGGTGTGTTTGGCGCAAGAGCTTATGGGAGCTTATGAGAGCTTATGTGAGCTTGAGCTTATGATTTTAATAAGCTCCAAGTAATAAGCTTTGTTTGGTAGACATAAAAAGTAGAGCTTATGAAAATCATAAGCTCTAGAAAAAGAAGCTACTTTTTGTAGCTTATGAAAAAAAGTAGAGCTTATGAACTGAAAAATAAGCTCCAACTAGTTTATCAAACACTTATAAAAAATAATAAGCTCCAGCTACCATAGGCTCCAGCTCCAGCTCTAGCCCATAAGCTTCAGCTCCAACTATAAGCTCCAGCTCCAGCTAGTTTCATCCAAACACACCCTAGAATTGCTTTTGAATATAAGTGTGACGACCCGGAAATTTCTGACCAAATTTAAACTTTAATCTTTATATTATTCCGACACGATAAGCAAAGTTTGTTAAGTTAAATCTCAAGAATTTTAAACTGTGTTCATACATTCATTATAACCTCGACCAAATTCCGACGATTCACGAACCGTTATATATAAATAGATATGTATATGTATATATATATTATAACTTGAGAATATTAATAAAGTATTAAACGTATAATACTTTACACGAACGTATTTGTTTCAATATGATTTTCGACGAAATTAAAAAAATATATATTAAATGATTGAATTATCAAAAACATTGAATTATGATTACAAGTCTCTGTTGAGAGGTCCACTATGATTTGAGAAAATCTATTCCTCTTAACGATATTCAGAATAATTTACAAAGCTATTTATAAATAAAAACAAAAAGTGTCATTTACGAAAGTTAGACAAAAGTTAGTGGAGAATTGGTTTCCATAATATTCTATTAATCTATTTTCAAACGTACAAAGACGTTTTCAGTTTAAAAAGAACTTTATTATTAAAACGTATATAACTTTTATAAATATCTAGAATCACTTTTGACAACTCATTACTTAACCAGTATAATAAATATAATGATATTTATATTTTATTTCATTAAATATATATAACGATTTAAATTAATATTATATATATTTATACGCGTATTATATATACATAGTTTTTATACTTTTACTATACTTTAACTTTACCTTGACTTTACTTTTACTTTACTTTAACTTTAATAATTCACTTTAATAATTCATACTTTAATAATTCATACTTTAATAATTCACTTTAATAATTCATACTTTAATAATTCACTTTAATAATTCATACTTTAATAATTCACTTTAATAATGCATACTTTAATAATTCAATTTAATAATTCATACTTTAATAATTCATACTTTAATAATTCACTTTAATAATTCATACTTTAATAATTCACTTTAATAATTCATACTTTAATAATTCACTTTAATAATTCAAAAATCTATTATAAATAGAATTCAATAGGTTTTATTATTTCATAGAAACTTGAAAATATATTTCTCTAAACTCTCTCAATCGATTTATATATATATATATATATATATATATATATATATATATATATATATATATATATATATATATATATATATATATATATATATTTGCTCTGTATTATTTCAAGATATTATTAGTATACATAAAATATTACGACGGAGTGCTGTCCGAGTGATTTCAAAATAGTTTTTTTGAATGAGTCGAAGCTAAGGAAATTATGGGTTATAGCTATGGAGGTGATGGGTATGGTTCATGGGTATGCTCGTGAGGTCAATCTAGTGTTTATCATCTCCGTTGCGTCTACGTACTTTCCTGCAATATTGAATCTCAATATTGATACGTTCGTGAATCCGAGGCCAACCTTGCACTTGTTAAATGACGTTATATGTATTTTTACTACGAAATACAGTATAGTGAGTTTCATTTGCTCCCTTTTTAATTGCTTTTGCAATATATACTTTTGGGCTAAGAATACATGCGCTGTTTTATAAATGTTTTACGAAATAGGCACAAGTACTAAAACAAATTCTATGTGGGTTTAAACCAGAAATATACCCTTAGCTTGGTAACATTAAACTACTTGTCTATGTACGGTAGGCGCGAATCCTAAAGATAGATCTATTGGGCCTGACAAACCCCATCCTGACTATGGGATGCTTTAGTACTTCGAGGTTATTTTAAACACACCTGATCTGGTATACTTCAGAGGGTAAAACATGAACGTTAAGGCTTGTTACCGGGTGCCTACAACTTATAGAATACTTTATACACTTGCGAGTGTACATATATTTATAAACGGAAATCTTGTGGTCTATTAATATATTGAAATGATTGTTATGATAAACCTATGAACTCACCAACCTTTTGGTTGACACTTTAAAGCATGTTTATTCTCAGGTATTAAATAAATCTTCCGCTGTGCATTAGCTCATTTTAAGGATATTACTTGGAGTCATTCATGGCATATTTTGAAAGACGTTGCATTCGAGTCATTGAGTTCATCAAGATTATTATTCAGTCAATTATAGTTGGATGTATTATGAAATGGTGTGCATGCCGTCAACTTTCGTTGTAAAGAAAGTTTGTCTTTTAAAAACGAATGCAATGTTGGTAAAATGTATCATATAGAGGTCAAATACCTCTCGATGTAATCAACTATTGTGAATCGTTTATAATGTATATGAACCCAAAATAAAAGCCCGATTTTGAGCTTCTTTTACCGTATCATACCCATCATCCATACGTATTTACTATTGGTAAATACACATCAAATCAATATCCTTATCAGCTTTAGATCTTCCCTAGATAAGAGGGAATCTTATTTGTAAGCTAGCATACATTATTACTCAAAAATTTAACACAATAATTTGTCCTTGTTCCCTCAACAACCAGACTGTCCTATAAGTATCACCATCACCTTGGTTTTTCATTTCATTCTTACAACCATCTTTCTCTAACCAAAAAAAAAACACACTCTTAGGAACTCTAAGTGTTCTTCACAATCTCAGCAAATACTCATGAAGAACTAACTTCATGAACAACCTATAATCATCATAAGAAAGTTTGATCAAGATTATTTTCTATCTTTTCCAGTAGCTTTATCCAAGTAACTTGAGGTAGTAACCTTATTCATAATCTTATTCGATTCATATTTATATAGCTATCTTATTTTGTGTTATAAAATTTTTAACAACAAGAACATAGTTTGAATGATTTCAAACCTGTTCGCAAACTAAATAGATCCTTCTAATTTGATTTTTAAAACACTTCAAAACCTGTAATATATCATATTATGATAAAATCGGATTAATCATATCTTGGCTAATTAACATAATATTTAATATATATTTACTTATGATTTGATTTTATATATTCCAGGACCACCCGTAAACAACACGAGAAGATTAATCATAAGACATCATGATTGTACGCAACACGTCATCTGACAACACGGTACTTTATGTACGCAACACATCATTTGACAACATGGTACCATTGGGTCGAGATTAATTCTGATCAATACGAATACGATGGGGTCTTTATTTATTTTATTGAGCAACTAATTGTGGACCATTAACAACAGACTGCTAACTACGGACTAAGAAAATATTAAAAGTATTATAAGTATATATATATATATATGTAACGATTACTTGAAAAGAAAATATGTTGATATATTATATATATGGTTAGGTTCGTGATATCTATCGGAGACCAAGTCGAGTTAAATACCTTCAAGGAAAAGGTGAGTATATAGTCCCACTTTTAAACTCTAAATATTTCGGGATGAGAATACATGGATTTTATGATTTACGTTATGGACACAAGTGATTAAAAATATATATTCTACATTGAGTTGTACCACTGCATACTTCCCTGTAACTTGGTAACTATTATTTACATGAGGTATTGTAAACGCGAATCCTGTTGATAGATCTATCGGGCCTGACAACCCCAACCGGACTGGACGACCAGTATTCAACGGTTGCACAGTACTTCGTTTCGGTAACTACACTTGGTACGGTGTAGTAAGATTTCATAATAAAGGGAATATGCGACGTTGATTAAATGTTAAGTATGGTTATCAAGTGCTCAACAACTTAGAATATTTTTATTAAAACATTTATATATAAAATCTTGTGGTCTATATTTATAACGCTGCCGGCATTAAACCTATATCTCACCAACTTTATGTTGACGTTTTAAGCATGTTTATTCTCAGGTGATAACTAAAAGCTTCCGCTGCAACATGTTGAATTTAAGCAAGATCTTGAGTATGCATATTTGTGTCAAAAATAAAACTGCATATCGGAGGATTTGTAATGTAAAATATGTTGGAGGTCGTATTGTTATTATCACATGTAAAGTTTGTAAGTCTAAGATTATCGCTAAACGATAATCATTATTAAGTTGTTTAAACCTTGTATTTGTAATAAAAGCTATGGTTTGTATTGTAAAAACGAATGCAGTTTTTGAAAAATGTCGCATATAGAGGTCAATACCTCGCGATGAAATCATATGTTATTGTATTCGTCCTTATGGTTAAGGTCGGGTTATGATATGTGGTATCAACTGAAATGACCCGTTCATATACATTATAAACGATTCACAATAGTTGATTACATCGCGAGGTATTTGACCTCTATATGATACATTTTACAAACATTGCATTCGTTTTTAAAAGACAAACTTTCTTTACAACGAAAGTTGATGGCATGCACACCATTTTATAATACATCCAACTATAATTGACTGAATAATAATCTTGATGAACTCAATGACTCGAATGCAACGTCTTTCAAAATATGCCATGAATGACTCCAAGTAATATCCTTAAAATGAGCTAATGCACAGCGGAAGATTTCTTTAATACCTGAGAATAAACATGCTTTAAAGTGTCAACCAAAAGGTTGGTGAGTTCATAGGTTTATCATAACAATCATTTCAATATATTAATAGACCACAAGATTTCCGTTTATAAATATATGTACACTCGCAAGTGTATAAAGTATTCTATAAGTTGTAGGCACCCGGTAACAAGCCTTAACGTTCATGTTTTACCCTCTGAAGTACACCAGATCAGGTGTGTTTAAAATAACCTCGAAGTACTAAAGCATCCCATAGTCAGGATGGGGTTTGTCAGGCCCAATAGATCTATCTTTAGGATTCGCGCCTACCGTACATAGACAAGTAGTTTAATGTTACCAAGCTAAGGGTATATTTCTGGTTTAAACCCACATAGAATTTGTTTTAGTACTTGTGCCTATTTCGTAAAACATTTATAAAACAGCGCATGTATTCTTAGCCCAAAAGTATATATTGCAAAAGCAATTAAAAAGGGAGCAAATGAAACTCACTATACTGTATTTCGTAGTAAAAATACATATAACGTCATTTAACAAGTGCAAGGTTGGCCTCGGATTCACGAACGTATCAATATTGAGATTCAATATTGCAGGAAAGTACGTAGACGCAACGGAGATGATAAACACTAGATTGACCTCACGAGCATACCCATGAACCATACCCATCACCTCCATAGCTATAACCCATAATTTCCTTAGCTTCGACTCATTCAAAAAAACTATTTTGAAATCACTCGGACAGCACTCCGTCGTAATATTTTATGTATACTAATAATATCTTGAAATAATACAGAGCAAATATATATATATATATATAAATCGATTGAGAGAGTTTAGAGAAATATATTTTCAAGTTTCTATGAAATAATGAAACCTATTGAATTCTATTTATAATAGATTTTTGAATTATTAAAGTGAATTATTAAAGTATGAATTATTAAAGTGAATTATTAAAGTATGAATTATTAAAGTGAATTATTAAAGTATGAATTATTAAAGTATGAATTATTAAATTGAATTATTAAAGTATGCATTATTAAAGTGAATTATTAAAGTATGAATTATTAAAGTGAATTATTAAAGTATGAATTATTAAAGTGAATTATTAAAGTATGAATTATTAAAGTATGAATTATTAAAGTGAATTATTAAAGTTAAAGTAAAGTAAAAGTAAAGTCAAGGTAAAGTTAAAGTATAGTAAAAGTATAAAAACTATGTATGTATAATACGCGTATAAATATATATAATATTAATTTAAATCGTTATATATATTTAATGAAATAAAATATAAATATCATTATATTTATTATACTGGTTAAGTAATGAGTTGTCAAAAGTGATTCTAGATATTTATAAAAGTTATATACTTTTTAATAATAAAGTTCTTTTTAAACTGAAAACGTCTTTGTACGTTTGAAAATAGATTAATAGAATATTATGGAAACCAATTCTCCACTAACTTTTGTCTAACTTTCGTAAATGACACTTTTTGTTTTTATTTATAAATAGCTTTGTAAATTATTCTGAATATCGTTAAGAAGAATAGGTTTTCTCAAATCATAGTGGACCTCTCAACAGAGACTTGTAATCATAATTCAATGTTTTTGATAATTCAATCATTTAATATATTTTTTTTTAATTTCGTCGAAAATCATATTGAAACAAATACGTTCGTGTAAAGTATTATACGTTTAATACTTTATTAATATTCTCAAGTTATAATATATATATACATATACATATCTATTTATATATAACGGTTCGTGAATCGTCGGAATTTGGTCGAGGTTATAATGAATGTATGAACACAGTTTAAAATTCTTGAGATTTAACTTAACAAACTTTGCTTATCGTGTCGGAATAATATAAAGATTAAAGTTTAAATTTGGTCGGAAATTTCCGGGTCGTCACAGTACCTACCCGTTAAAGAAATTTCGTCCCCAAAATTTGATAGAGGTCGTCATGACTAACAATGAGAATGTTATTATAACGATTATAGAGTTTTATCATGTTCAAGAAGAATGGATAAAATAATTCAATACTTGAAGTGTGTAGTGAAGTTATCGTAAATGAATGAAATAAGATAATAGTGATTCGTCGTATCTTTTGACGTCATCACGATTGATCTCCGAAAAGAAAATCTTTGTAATCTATATTGGATTTGATTATTCGGCGATTAAGGAAATTATGATCCTCTTCGAATTAATGCGATAATCCATTTTGATTTCTCTGTCGGATATTTCACTATAAATCCACCTCATTTGTTTTCTTACAACTCACACCTTCTCAACTCATATTTTAAAGTATTTGTCAATATGCTTCATCCAGTGCTGATTCTTGATATACTCCTCACTTTTATATCTGTCGCTCTTCTTTTTCATCTGCCTCCGGAAGAATCTATTTACTTCTACTATACTCTTGGTTTTATAGTGTTTTTAGTTCTCCCGTGTCTTTATATTGCTATATGCATTGATATATACGGTTTGTGATTTCTGGGTTATTGTTGGGTTTTATATCTTCCCTTATATTTCAAAGTCCTTGCTTCTTCTATAATCATTGTCATCCATAGTTAATGCTCTCTTCTATTTGCTATGATTTATACTCCCATTTCTAGTTCAGAGCTTTGTCCTTTCGTTTCTTCTTCTTGCGATTAAGCACCGCTTGTAATGGTCCAGAATTCGCAGATATAAATTTTGGAATGAACATTGTTAATGTTCTAGGAAGGAAATTGTAATGGCACGATCTTGACTTGTCAAATTACCAGAATACCTCGGAAAAGGCCGAATCATCAAGAAATATTTTCTTGATATTTAGAGATCAAAGAGAATACAAGAGTCGTGTAACATAGCACATGATGACGTTATGATCTGTGAATCATCATGTTCCATTTAGAAACTCAGCATGAATTACTGTAATATAATCACGTTGATCAAGTGTCATTATATTATACTAACTCATGCTTCAGCTCCCAACACTTCTTCAAGAATATTCCTATTTTAAACTCGAATGTTTCAGAATTTAGAAACTAAAATAGTTTCTTTTATGATATAATACAGATAGAGCGAAGAGGTAAATGATTTCAGATAAGAATAATTATAAAAATATCTTCAGAAGTATGGATGATATTTATAATGAAAGATACGATGATATCTTAGAATGTCTAATATCAGAGGATGATGAAGAATATTGTCCGCAGGGGTTTAGAGTCAGGAGCAAGGTATTCGTAATGACTTCAGCAAGTACTGAATCATTTGGATTCTTTGAAGGCAGGTTCAGCCTTTGTGATTTGTCCACAGCCTCCTTCATACTTTGCTCAATCCGTTTTCCAGTTCCAAAGCTTCTCTTTTTCTGAGCTTTGCCAATATACTATCCTTTATCATCCAACTTTTTACTGTTAAGGTCGTTTACAGTTTTTGCTGCTTCATCAGCATTTTTTAAAATTTCGAGAACTGGTTCGCAGTTTAGGGTGTTTTTCAGAAATTTCTCATTCAAAGAATGTAAGTCTTGGAGGTAGACGTTGTGTGTATATGTAATTGTTGATGTAGACATGCTGCGAGGTTTCAAAATACCGATTGCTGATTCTCAATAATTGGAATGGAAATTCTTGTTATAAGGTACGAATGAGTATATGATAGGGTTTCGATAATTATAATGATTTTTTTTTTTTTTGGAAAGTCAAAGATTAGTGAAGTTGTTGGTAAGTTTATTGCTAATGTGGTGAATATAAACGATTCCCTAGTAACGTTGGCGAAAGGGCAACGTATCTATCGAGGTTATAATAAGACTGTTTTGATTGAGAAGTCGAAGTTGACTTGCTGGAGCTGTGACAAAACTATCTATTTTGAAACGGAATTGAAAAGTTATTTTAGCTAGTAAATGCCAAAGGGTCTAACACGGATACGTGTCGAACTATGACTTGGGTTTTGAGAGTTTTTCAGGTGTATAACTGTGGCTAACATGTGATTGGATCATCATCTCGATTGTTCCTTAGTTGAAGTGTCTTCAGGAATTTCGAAGGGTTTGAGCACATATTGTAATCGTTAATATATATGATGTTCTAACACAGTTTTGAAGTCAAAGTATAGCTTTGAAAGATATAGGAATCTAAGAGTGATGATACTGGTTATATTTCGAAATGAATTATGCGATTTCAAAATCAGAATATGTAATTGAATTTAAATGAGTATGATTGTTTTGATTTATATGAAAGAATGGATATTGTTGTGAAAGTAGGGAGTATAGTTGATGATTCCTGAATCAGTTTCAAAAATGTAATATATTAATTGTGAATTTATATATCTCTCGGGTATTACCTACCCGTTAAAAAAAATTTCACAATTAATATTTTGTACAAAAGAAGTTTATTACAGTCTTTATGAAAATATATGTTTATATTTTCTTTAGATGTAATATAGATTTAATGAGTTAATATTAAATTAAACTCATTTGTTTTATGGTTGGAACTAGAATTGAGTAATCCCTAAAACTTTATAAATTGCATAAGTATTTCTTCAATAATATTGAAATTATGAATCAATACTTTGTTATTTGTTGGTTTTTCGTGAAATTCTTGTGAACTTCACAAGGTACGAATGATGTTATTTGAAAAGTTTCGAGTACATCGATGATGAAAGTGTAAAATCAAACATATATTCGAATAATACACTTGATTTATTATGAATTGGATTTTTATTGAATTGAGACAGAGATTGTAATTAACCATAGTTAAGTTGCAGACGAAGGACGTACATCATTGCATATTTGTAATATGAATTAACTGAGTAGTTAAGATTCACACATAATAGCTTAGTACGGGAAGATTTATTATGGTTTAAAATTTTATACATATAAAATATACATATAAATCTTTCGATTGGAAATGAGTTAATACTTCATAACTCGTTGATACAATATATTTGTTGTTAATTCGTAATGATGTCCACAATGATTCTTGAACTGACAGAGTTTGTGATGTTACATGTGCTATTGATTCTGACGATACTGACGGCACTGACTGTGTTGATGATGCTACGGTCCTGTTGATGCTGTTGGTTAAACAATTCTAGCTTGTAAATCGTACACCATTTTCGATCAAAGTTTCTACTCTACCATCTCCGTTCACTCATCCGATTTACGGTCAGAATTAAATAATCTCTAAGATTTTGGAGATTACATAACTGCCGCAGAGATATCTCTTCAATGAAGTTTATGAATTAATACTTCATCGTTTGTTGTTGTTGTTGATATTCCTGGATATTTACAGGGCGAATGACGTTGATGTTTGAGATACAGATTGTAATGTTGCGGTGTGGGATGTAGATGTTGTTGTTGGTGGTGGTGATGGTACTGTTGGTGTTGCTGATGGTGGTACTGTTTATGCTGTTGGTGCTGCTGCTGGTGTTTGTAACCTTTACACCATATTCTCCAAAGCCACTACCCGAGCGCGAAGCTCGTTAACTTCTTCTATTACACCGGGGTGATTGTCGGTTCGGACGAGCGGATAGATAAAATCTAGAATTTGGTGTAGTATGTAATCGTGACGAGATACTCTAGAAATAAGAGAGAAAATGGTGTTTCGGATAGGTTCGCCGGTAAGTGCTTCAGGTTCTTCGCCAAGAGGGCAATGTAGTGGATGGAAGGGATCACCTTCTTCTTGTCTCCAATGATTAAGGAGGCTACAAACCCATCCCCAATTCATCCAGAATAGATGATGACTAATTGGTTGATCCATTCCGGTCACACTGCTTTCGGAACTTGAGTGGGATTCCATTTTGGAATCCGAGGGACTTGAACTAATGACGAATTCCATTTCGTACGATTGAATAAAGAATTTTTCGATATGAAATGATTTTCCGGCTATCGGGGGGTATTCTAATTATATAGAGCAAAAGGTTTCGTAGATTACGGAGGAATTTACAGAATATGTCAGGCAAAGTTTACAGTAACAGATACGCTAAGATATGAATTAGCAGATACGCTAAGATATGAATTTTGTCTATACACTATTCATGCAATCAATGCAATAAGATGTATCTAGACTAAGAATGATAAGCAGGTAATTTCCGACAAAAATGATGAGCAAAACTTTTGACATGCAGATACGGTCGAAGTCCAGACTCACTAATGCATCCTAAAGACTATCAGTTAGACACACTAATGCAAACCTGGTTCGCTAAGACCACCGCTCTGATACCAACTGAAATGACCCGTTCATATACATTATAAACGATTCACAATAGTTGATTACATCGCGAGGTATTTGACCTCTATATGATACATTTTACAAACATTGCATTCGTTTTTAAAAGACAAACTTTCTTTACAACGAAAGTTGACGGCATGCACACCATTTCATAATACATCCAACTATAATTGACTGAATAATAATCTTGATGAACTCAATGACTCGAATGCAACGTCTTTCAAAATATGCCATGAATGACTCCAAGTAATATCCTTAAAATGAGCTAATGCACAGCGGAAGATTTCTTTAATACCTGAGAATAAACATGCTTTAAAGTGTCAACCAAAAGGTTGGTGAGTTCATAGGTTTATCATAACAATCATTTCAATATATTAATAGACCACAAGATTTCCGTTTATAAATATATGTACACTCGCAAGTGTATAAAGTATTCTATAAGTTGTAGGCACCCGGTAACAAGCCTTAACGTTCATGTTTTACCCTCTGAAGTACACCAGATCAGGTGTGTTTAAAATAACCTCGAAGTACTAAAGCATCCCATAGTCAGGATGGGGTTTGTCAGGCCCAATAGATCTATCTTTAGGATTCGCGCCTACCGTACATAGACAAGTAGTTTAATGTTACCAAGCTAAGGGTATATTTCTGGTTTAAACCCACATAGAATTTGTTTTAGTACTTGTGCCTATTTCGTAAAACATTTATAAAACAGCGCATGTATTCTTAGCCCAAAAGTATATATTGCAAAAACAATTAAAAAGGGAGCAAAAGAAACTCACTATACTGTATTTCGTAGTAAAAATACATATAACGTCATTTAACAAGTGCAAGGTTGGCCTCGGATTCACGAACGTATCAATATTGAGATTCAATATTGCAGGAAAGTACGTAGACGCAACGGAGATGATAAACACTAGATTGACCTCACGAGCATACCCATGAACCATACCCATCACCTCCATAGCTATAACCCATAATTTCCTTAGCTTCGACTCATTCAAAAAAACTATTTTGAAATCACTCGGACAGCACTCCGTCGTAATATTTTATGTATACTAATAATATCTTGAAATAATACAGAGTAAATATATATATATATATATATAAATCGATTGAGAGAGTTTAGAGAAATATATTTTCAAGTTTCTATAAAATAATGAAACCTATTGAATTCTATTTATAATAGATTTTTGAATTATTAAAGTGAATTATTAAAGTATGAATTATTAAAGTGAATTATTAAAGTATGAATTATTAAAGTGAATTATTAAAGTATGAATTATTAAAGTATGAATTATTAAATTGAATTATTAAAGTATACATTATTAAAGTGAATTATTAAAGTATGAATTATTAAAGTGAATTATTAAAGTATGAATTATTAAAGTGAATTATTAAAGTATGAATTATTAAAGTGAATTATTAAAGTTAAAGTAAAGTAAAAGTAAAGTCAAGGTAAAGTTAAAGTATAGTAAAAGTATAAAAACTATGTATGTATAATACGCGTATAAATATATATAATATTAATTTAAATCGTTATATATATTTAATGAAATAAAATATAAATATCATTATATTTATTATACTGGTTAAGTAATGAGTTGTCAAAAGTGATTCTAGATATTTATAAAAGTTATATACGTTTTAATAATAAATTTCTTTTTAAACTGAAAACGTCTTTGTACGTTTGAAAATAGATTAATAGAATATTATGGAAACCAATTCTCCACTAACTTTTGTCTAACTTTCGTAAATGACACTTTTTGTTTTTATTTATAAATAGCTTTGTAAATTATTCTGAATATCGTTAAGAGGAATAGGTTTTCTCAAATCATAGTGGACCTCTCAACAGAGACTTGTAATCATAATTCAATGTTTTTGATAATTCAATCATTTAATATATTTTTTTTTAATTTCGTCGAAAATCATATTGAAACAAATACGTTCGTGTAAAGTATTATACGTTTAATACTTTATTAATATTCTCAAGTTATAATATATATATACATATACATATCTATTTATATATAACGGTTCGTGAATCGTCGAAATTTGGTCGAGGTTATAATGAATGTATGAACACAGTTTAAAATTCTTGAGATTTAACTTAACAAACTTTGCTTATCGTGTCGGAATAATATAAAGATTAAAGTTTAAATTTGGTCGGAAATTTCCGGGTCGTCACAATAAGCTAGGGAACTTATGAAGGTAAAATTACATTCGTAGCCCTTAAATTATTATTTAAAATTTATTTTTTATACTTTCATGTCATTTTATATACATAAGCTCCAACTAATTTACCAAACACTTATAAAACATAAGGTCCAGCTTCTGGCTTAAAAAATAAGCCTCAACTTCCAGCTCCAGCTACAAACTCCAGCTCTAGCTACTATATGTACAAACTTTTAAATGTACAAACTTTAAAACAAATTATACAATCTTTTACAAAACACTACATGAACACATGTACAAACTTTGAAGCATATTGTACAACCTTCATATAGTAATTGTATTTTTAATTTTTGAAAAAATTTCAAGAGGCATTTGTTATTACTAATAATTATTATTAAAAATATAAATACTCAATTTTAAAGCAAATTTTATTATTATAATTATAATTATAACTATAATTATAATTATAATTACAATTATTATATTATTATTATTGAAATATGAGTTCTTTTACGGGATTAATTATGTTACATATGTATGGGAAATGCATGTTTCAATAAAAGTTTGTAATATAGGTTTTTATAACAAGGAAAATATCAATTGTGATGAAAATTGGAAGAGGGTGGTGGGAGAATAAATGTAGTTCATTTACTCTGACCAAATTAAGTATATTAATATGTTTGTAAAAACAACGACAAGTTTCTTAGTCGGACTCTTTGGTTCCAGGGTTCATTAAACTAAATGACTTTAGCATTTACATTCACTTAATATTAAAACATATCATTAAACTGTTTCGTTTAAACAAACCCGTGATTTTACGGGTCATTTCACTAGTTTGTTCCATTTGAGCAATTAAGGTTAGTTTTACTTTCTTTCTTTTTTTGGCAAAATAACGATAACATTAATAACGGATCCGAAGATCAACAAGTACAATCGATACAATGAAATCCAAAACGAGTCTTACCAAACTAAACCACCTAAACTAACGACCTCACCAACAGGGTGAAAACTCGCTAATACTAGAAAATAAAGGCAAGCAAAGACTATAACATATGGACTCAAAAATACTGACAACACTAATACACGACCAACCAAACTAACATCAAACGATGGTGACCGGAAGAACGCTCATCACCACCGCAACAGACCAGCTAAAACAAAAAACATACGAAATAATCCGCCATCCTCTGAGCCAGAAAATTACCGGGACTTACCACCCACCTCGCACCCACAAGCCCGGAGTCAGGAAACAAAAACACCAGCAGCAAACTACCCTCTGAGCCAGAGTACCAACGGCACTCGTCGCCTGGCCAAAAAAGCTGAATGTAGTCGGAAATCCAAAACTCCGATGAAGAAAAACAAAGCCGGCAAAGGATCAACTCAACCAGATCCATTAACAACCCAAACCCACGACGAGAAAAACCAAATAAACACAGGCGGACGAGAAAACGTCGCTCAACCGGTGCTCGGGAGAGAAAATCCGGCGAGATTCAGGCAAGACAAATAGAACCGAAGAGGATACACGGGAAGCAAAGCCGTAACAAAAACAAAGCAGGACACCATCATGGCTCCCGGAACCTTCAGAACCTGCGACGAGAACGGAAGCAAGGAAAAGAAGTCAGCCGGAAAACACTCCAGTCGCCGGAAAAAAAGAAGAAGAAAAAGGCCGGACCACCGGAGAGAGGATAGATACCGAAGATCTACAAAACAAAGCTTGGTTGAAGAAATATAGAGAAAGAAGATGACTTTAGATCTGAGTTTGAAAAGGTTTAAAAAAAAAATTGTGTACAGAGAGAGAAAAAAGATACTGGTGAGATGCGATGGATTATAAAGTAAATATTACATATCAATTGTTATTGTGTTAGTTTTACTTTTTATGAGTTGGTGTGGATTAAATTAGGGGTGTTCATCGGTTCGGTTTTCGGTTTGTTCGGTGTATTCGGTTCGGTGTATTCGGTTTTGAAATTTTTTAGGGCAAAACCGAACCGAAAACCGAATTCAAAGTTGAAACCGAACCAAATCGAAAACCGAATTCGAATTCGGATTTGGTTCGGTTTTCGGTTAAAACCGAAAATTCTAAAAAAATTATGAAATTTAACAAAATGTTACAATTAGCATACAAAGATGATTATATCATTCAAGATACATACATTACGAATTAATAAGTGGAAATTTTGTGCAAGTGCAACTATCCACCAAACAATCAAATAGACAATGCAATCAATTAACTCAGGTCCTTATAAAGGTGTACTAGAATATCAGACATGCTTATCTGGCACATCAATGCAGATATGCAATCCACATCCACATACATATTGAAAATCAAAAAGCATGTATGATATTATATATACCAACACTACTCACCTGCACCCGTAGATTATGAAAATCATCCATTGCTGAAGCTAATGCTGGAAGCACAAGATTATGATATTGGTTTTGCAAATCTGGGCCCAAATCTGTAGATAGTTGACCAATTGCATTGATTGCCGCCCATCTTGCACGAGGATGAGGATCTTGAAAAGAATTCAGTATCATAGAAACACAACTTGCTCTAAGCTCTTTGTCATAACCTCTATCAAAAACAAAAGTATTAAGGTAAAAAACACTACAACATGTTTTAAATGCAAAAACCACCAACAGATATACATAAAAATTCAATAACCTATCATTATTATAATTTATTTATAATTTCCAACAGGTAAATATATAAACTAAAATAATCATCGATGGCTTAACATTAAAGCTTGTATAAACCATAACAAAATAACAATAACAGTAACAATGTTTACTCAAATTACATATACATTTAAATTGAGAACTAGCCTTTGTCAATTTAGAAACTGATTAGGAATAGAAAAGTGGGTTAGGGTTTGAGAGAAGTAGAGAAAAAAGAATCCATGAGAAAATAGAAATTGGGGAAAGTAAAGACTAAAGTCTAAAAGATCGTACATAATTCTACGGAGTATTTTATTAGGTTTACCAAGTTTATTTAAATTATTTGGGCCAAATATCAAGTGGGATGGCGGGATCGGGCGGGAATATTTACATTAGGGAGTACAATACTAAATAATATATTTTATTATATTTGAATTCGGTTTTCGGTTTAACCGAATTCGAAATCTTCAAAATCGAAAACCGAACCGAAAACCGAATTTAAATTCGGTTTCGGTTTTACTCGATCCGAAAACCGTTTTTCAAATTCGGTTTCGGATATTTTCGATTTGGTTCCGGTTTGGTTTTCGGGTTAAACGGTTTCAAACCAAATACTGACCACCCCTAGATTAAATATAAATGTCACCAAATCAGTCCCTGTATGTTGTGTGTGTTGCATAGAAAATAGTTAAATTCAAATATTTTGATAGGAAAATCTGAGAGGGAAATATAAAATGATTCGGCTTTGGATGTCTATCAAATCCACATGCTGCTATTGTTTTTTGATGCGACCAGGTAAAAACATATTAAATTGTTCTTAGTAATGAAATTTGAACAACTAAATTGGTTTGCACTGAAAATTATTCGAGAACTTTAAAAGTGTCAATAAACTGGTAATTGCTGCTTGTGTGTATTTTGTTTGGCAAGAAAGGAATCAAAGAATGTTTAAGCAAAAGAAAAGAACAGTGGAAGAATTATGTAGAATTATTCAAAATCACATTCGATACAAGCTTCTGTTGGTGAATGTTAAGAAGTCGGATGTTGTTTTGAGAGCTGCTCTTAACTGGAAATTAAAGTGGGATAATATGAAGTTTAGCCCAGATTTGATGATTTGCTAGCATTGCTAGTTGTTTTGGTTTGTGATTTGTATGTTGTCTGTGGGCTTTTTCTTTGTTTGGGCTTGGGTATATACGGCCCATGTATTGTAATTGTTTGAGGTTCCAATATATTTGTCTTTTGCCGAAAAAAGGGATTATCACTTAAATGCCCATTTTTTTCTAACTAGGTTGATTAAGAACCCATAGAAAAAAAAAGTTGACAATTTGCCCGCGCAAGGCGCAAGGGCGCAAGATGACTATTTGCGACCTTGCTCCCCGGTGGACGCAATGACGCAAGGTTCCCTTGCGACCTTGCTCCCCGGGGACGCAAGGACGCAAGGTGCCTCTTGCTCCCGCCTACATGTCATAATCAATGTTTTCTTACGGGCATTTCATTAAACACCTTACATGTGTCTTACATATTTTTTTTTTCTTGATGGTCTTTCATGGTAATACACCAAACATATTTTTTCCCGGGAAGCAAGGTCGCAAGAGGCACCTTGCGTCCTTGCGTCCACCGGGGAGCAAGGTTGCAAAGAAGCATCTTGTGCCCTTACGCCTTGCGCGGGCAAATTGTCAACTTTTTTTTTCTATCGTTTCAAAGTCAAACAATTTAGAAAAAATGGGCATTTAGGTGATAATTCTAAAAAATGGGCATTTAGGTGATCCACATTGGATATGCAGGCAGAGGTGATGATCGACTTGAAGTTGTTCATAATTCTAAAAGTAATTTTTGAGGATCAAAGGCTTCAAATCAGAAAGTTCAAAATTAGGTCACAATATAAAGCTTCAAAGAAAACAGTAATGTTACTTTATGCAGTTTGACTTTTGAATGTTTATTTATCCAAGGAAGAAGAAATGAAGATCATGATTGCACTGTGAATTTGAAAATTAAACTATTAGCAACAAGTTTTCATGGTAGATTGGTTCGCAAAAAACAAGTCCAAAAGAATCCTCACAACAGAAAAATCTCTCTGAAATCAAACACCAACATGTGTTGGATCATTTACACACAACTAACTACAAGACCAATCATACCAAGATGATACAATAAGATTCCAACTTAACAAGAAACCACCAACCTTTGTTACACAGAAAAGTATCATTAATAATCTAAGAACATTTATTTAACCGATAGATTGATACATATTTCAAAAAAATGAAGCAGCAGTTAACAATCCCACAACAATTATTGTCTTATATTTACTCCACACTGGACCACTGTCGCTCGTGGTTGGTGGTCGGCCTGTCGTTTTCGGTAGAGTTGTGGTTGGTGGTAGACTCATCATTGGTGGTGGGCCCGTCATTGGTGGTGGGCCTGTTGATGGTGGTGGGCTCGTCAATGGTGGTAGGCCCGTCGTTGGTGGTGGGCTTGGCGGGCTTGTCATTGGCGATGGGCTCGTCATTGGTGGTAGGCCCGTCATTGTTGGTGGGCTCGGTGGGCTCATCATTGGCGATGGGCTCGTCATTGGTGAGGGGCCCGTTGTTGGTGGTAGGCTCCGCGTTGGTGCTATGGCCTTTACTTTTACTTTCTGTAATTTTGAACTGCTAAAATTCCAGGATTTTATGGTGTGCGTCTCAAACAAATCTCCGGTTGCAGCAGAAAAGCCAAAAATAACCCATTCAGGCAACACCTTCCTTAGATCAATAGTGTGATCAAGTTCAATTTCACCATCATTATTTCTGACAACAACATTAAGATTGTTCGAAACAGCATCATATTTTATGAAGGCTTGATTCTTGACTCCTCCTTTTACATCACCGTCCCATTGCTTAGACGCAACAGAAGTAAGAGAGTTAACATCGATGCCGACATGCTTCTCGTACACGGAAATATTTGTTGCTTTGTCCCACTCATTGTTTCCAAAAGTATCGAATTCCACAGCGACAAATGGATACGTCATGTTATTAGTAGTGGCATTAATTGGAAGGCCTAAATCTCCACCGGGTGATATTAGCGTATTGTTTTCAGCAAGGAAGAATGTGAGGCCGTCAGCAAAATCTCTAGACCCGTTTGAATTAATAACGAATGTGAATTCGGTATGAAAGCTGGCTAGCTCTCTAGATGTTTTGTTCCAAAGATGAAGTGGTTCGAAGTATGTTGCTCGGCCCGCAGAACTGCTTGAATTTGATGGGTTTTTTTCCGGGGTCACCTGAATTCCTTCATTTGATGCGTAGGCTTTTTTGTCGAATTGAAACTTGTCACTGTTTTTTGGGGTAATATTTGTAAGATTGAAAGAAATTGAAGCTGCATAAGGGATTAAGACAAGAAGGAGATATGCAGTAAACAAGGCCATTATTATGGGAATTTTGTGTTTGTATTTTTTTTTATTTTTTTTTCCGACTATAATAACCTTTTTTTTTTTTTTTTTTTTTTTTTTTTTTTTTTTATTGTTTTTGGTTAAGTTATACTCCTTAGTTACAAAAGATGAATTTATAGCAGGAAGTATATGTCATGTAGTTGCTCAGTCATGTACCAAGGAAATTGTTGGAGATAAATACATATCATCGTTATGAGGACGTTATTTTGAGTCAATAGTCTACTAATATCATTATATTTAAAGTCTTTAGTCAGTCAACTGTTATTTACTCATTTGTGTATAAGAATAAAAATAGAATTGGTCTTACTTAATATACGACCCTTTTCACAGTGTTCCTCAACTAATTTTTAAAGAGAAATGAGAATGAGATTTTACTGTGTTATTTATTGAAGGTAGCCATTATAG
Organism: Rutidosis leptorrhynchoides; assembly: GCF_046630445.1. Lineage (NCBI taxonomy): Eukaryota > Viridiplantae > Streptophyta > Magnoliopsida > Asterales > Asteraceae > Rutidosis > Rutidosis leptorrhynchoides. Next base: position 54,418,767 of record NC_092334.1, read on the forward strand.
TCTCTGCCTCTGTGTCTGTGCTACAATAGTACTATATGTTTTGTAGTCGCTATTATATTGGCAGTCAATAATTAATATTTAATTCAAACTGTTAAGCCACGATCTATATGTTTTGTAGTAGTTATTATGTTGGCATTCGATGATTAATCCAAACTCTCGAGAACACTGTGAGTGGTCATTTAAGTCACCATCATGTCTCTGTGGATCAATTAAGTTAGAAAAAGTAGTGAGTAAGAGGTAACTCGTGAATACTAGTCAATTTTTATTTTTGTACTCGTATTTCTTGGACTTTTTCTGCTCTCTTAGCATCCCTCAAATTTCTTTTGACTATCAGCGTCCCTTAATTTTCAAAAAAAGTGCAATCACCCCTCCGTCAAACTACCATCCAATCTGTTCGATAAATGTCGTCACATGATTAACACGTGATGGGCATTTTCGTCTTATTACTTCATTTTCAGGCCTTTTTGCTCCGTTGGTCCCTCGTTTTTTTGAAGAAACTTATAATAAACTTTGATTTACAAAAAAATTAACACTTCTCAAACTTAATCAATCACAATCTCAAACGATTACAAATCAGAAAACTATAAACCAGATCTCTCAAACTATTACAAAACACCGAAGGTTGCAATCTCACACCACTAAATCTCACAAACAACTGATAAAATCGTCAAGAAGATGAATCATCTGAATATTCAAACTTGAAACCCTAAATGAGAGAAAAAGATGAAAAACAAACTTTAGATCTGGAAAACTGAAATGAAAGAAATCGGGTATAAAAGAGCTTTTATACTCCAAAGCTCCAGCACAATAACCTAAGCCAAATGGATCACTTTATAATAACTTAAGCCCAAGATTTATAATAATTTAAGTCCAAGATGAAAGTCTGCTACACATGAATCTGCTATCAGCCCAGTATCCCTCCATCTTTGCAAAATGAAAGCTGCAGTCCTCAGGGTTTCTTGATATTTTCATCTCAATACTTGAAATATGCTAGAAACCACAAGTAAGAATACAACTTAAATAAATTAAGAAACTAAACTTGCTAAATTTATATTTATAAATTTAACATCCCCCTCAAGCTTAGTTTGGAATAGGTCTTTTAGACCTAAACCACTAACCAAAAAGTTATGTTGTTTAACTGTTAACCCTTTGGTTAACAAGTCACTTATTTTCTGAAGAATCAATTTTAGAAATTCTTATAGCACCTGTACAGATTTTATCTCTAACAAAATGTAAGTCTATCTCAAAATGCTTTGTTTTTTTAAGAAACACAGAATTTGCAGAAATCTGTATGGCAGAATTATTATCACAAAACACTTCAACTGGCAAATCAACCTTAACATTTAAATCACTTAAAAGATTTTTGACCTAAATAATCTCACAAGCAACTGAAGCTAGTGCTATGTATTCTGCTTCTGCAGATGATCTAGAAACAATTGTTTGTTTTTTGCTTTCCATGAGACTAAATAATTACAAAAGAATACCAAATACCCTGTGACAGACTTTCTGTTTAATTTGCATTTACCCCAATCAGAATCACAATAAGCTCTTAAAGAAAAGTTTGTACCTTTGACAAGATGAACACCCCTGACTGGAGCAGCTTTCAAATATTTCAAAGTTCTAAATGCTAAATCTAAATGTGACTTAAGTGGAGCATGCATATATTGACTAAGCACATGAACAACAAAAGAAATATATGGTCTTGTTAATGTTAAGTAAATTAGTCTGCCAACAAGCTTTTGAAATTCTATAATATTTGTAATCAAATAATCTTTTTCATTAGCCTCACAATTTATACACTGATTTGACTCAATATGTGTAGCAAAAGGTTTGCAGCCTAGTTGACCATAATCACTTAATAATTCAAGACAATACTTTCTTTGAGAAAGACAAATACCTTCATTTGACCTTAAAAACTCAGTACCTAGAAAATATTTTAATTTTCTCAAGTCTTTGATTAAATATTTTGTTTGAAGAAAAAACTTAAACTTTTCAATTTCTATTTATATCATTACCTGTAATAACAATATCATCTACATACACAAGCAATGCTATAAAAACATCCTCTACACTTTTAACATACAAAGAATAGTCTGATATACTTTGATGAAAACTATTTTCAAGTAATGCAGAATTAAACTTTTCATTCCATTGTCTTAGAGCTTGTTTCAAGCCATACAAAAGATTTATTAAGCTTGCAAACTTTATTGTTGTTCTTTGAATCAGAATAATAACCCTATGGTAATGTCATATAGATATCTTCATTTAAGTCCCCATACAAGAAAGCATTATTTATATCCAATTGATTAAGAGGCCAATCATTTTGAACTGCAAGTGTTAGGAAACATCTTACAGTTCATGTTTAACAACAGGACTAAAAGTTTCATCATAATCTATTCCATCCTTTTGACTATATCCTTTAGCAACAAGTCTTGCTTTAGATCTTTCAATTTCACCATTTGCTTTATATTTAATTTTGAAAACCCATTTACAACCAACAGGTTTTCTGTCAGCAGGTAAATTAGTAATAGTCAATGCGTTATTTCTGTTTAATGCCTCTATTTCAAGGTTCATTGCTTCAACTCAATTAGGGTCTGTTATAGCTTGATTAAAAGATTTTGGTTCAACAGACTTATTCAAGTATGAAACAAAGAAATAATTATCTTTTGACAAATTTGAGTAATTTACAACTTTTTCAATACCATATTTAACCTTTCCATCAACAAAAAAATCATCATATTTTTTAGGAAACATTGTGCTTCTGGAAGATCTTCTTAACTCATTTAAATTTTGACTTTCAGAAGAATGGGTGCCCTCATGAGATGAAGTGTTACCTTCATTATGTGTTGCAGCAGGACTATGAGCAGCAGACTGCTCATTATCACTATTGCCATTACATTCATTAGTTGCTCTCCCTTCATCATTGGACTTGAAGTATTATTAGTAGTTTTAAAAAGATCATCAAACAAATTGTTGTTGTTTAAATCATTTAAAAAAAAACTTCAGTTTGATCATTTGAAGAAAAATAAGAATCATTATGAAAATCATTTGAAGAAGAACTTTTTATTTTTAAAGGAAACACAGTTTCATAAAACTTAGCATCTCTAGAGAAAAAAATTATAACATCCCAACCCGTTAACCAACCAAAATCGCAACATAAAAAAAAAAATTAAAACTGGGCAGAAGGGTGCGCCGAGCGCACCACACCAAGTGCGCGGCGCGCACTGGTGCCTGGCAGCTTCTGTCCACTTTTTCCGTTTTACGCGAAAAGATCTTCGACTTCCCGACACATTTAGACCAAAGGCTTTTCACAACATATTATAATAGTTAAAACTATCACGTTCCAATAATAAAATGAGTTTTACGAGACCGGGCCCACATTGGCCGTTCTACGACTTTCGTACAAAATACAAGTTTTCAACCACACGACTTCTAATACAAAATAAAACCGAGCATGGTGATTGGGGATACGCTACCCAATCCTATCCAATCCAAAAGCAAGATCTTCTAAAGCAACTACGCGAGCCACTAGTTCCCAAGCTTACCCGAGCCACCGTATCCAAGCAAATCTATAAAAAAAAAAAGTAAACAACGAGAGGGTAAGCTAACGCTTAGTGAGTGAGAATATACTACATACATATATATGCATAAAATGGACACGCCACACAATATCAAATAACACATACCGGATCATCCGAGCATATAGCAAGCAAAACTAATCTTACCGTACAATTGCGATACCACTAGCTACAACATCAATGTAAGTTCACTCACAACGTTATGAACAACACTACCAAGCTACACCCGAAGGGCTAGCTACAACACATCAATATCAAAACATAAGATAATATAATATTCCCGAACCTACAACCCAAGGCTAAACACTTAACCTTAACAATAAGATGACCGTATAAACCGAGTCACCATGAATCCGCTCTAACCGAAATTCACAACTTAACAATAAGATGATCGTGCAAACCGAGCCATCATGAACCTATATGTGAAGTGATCTCTATAACCGAGAACCGCTTCACCCAACCCGCACCCATCCTACACATACATATGCACATAGGATATTAACACTCACCTTTTTGCCTTGATGAATGCAACCGAGTAATTCCGCAACACGTCAATGGAAAGTACCTAATCCATTATCACAAATACAATAACACACTTAGAGTGGATTTACAAACCAACTCAATTCGACACTTAGGGCAAATTCGACCAATTGCACTTACAAACACCTAACGCGTCCAAACTACCACTAATCACTAATCACAAGTGAAAATGGTCCTAATAAGCCAAAAGAACCCAAACTTAAGTGTTTAACACTTATCAATCTCAAAATCACCCAAAAACCCTAATTTTGACTCAATTCCAAAATTAGTCTTTCAAACACACCAAAAGGGTTCCAATACTTCCATAATCACTAAACCTAGTGATTAAACCCAATTACAAGTCATAAACAAGACCAATTTGTTCGCTAACCCAAAATCCACCAACAATAACAATAAACCCGATTACTAGCATCAACAAACTCACTTCAAGAGTTTTAAATAGGTTTCTCTACAAATCAAGTTCAAACCCTAACTTTGAATATCAAATCAAACAATGAAATTCGGAGTTAGAACTTACCACAACAACCAAAACGTAGCTAGGAACGAGGTGAACAACTTTAAAAACCCGAGCTTTGGTGAGAATCCAACTCTTTCTTCTCTAAATGAAGCTTCCTCTCTCTAAAACTCTTCTCTCTCTAGGGTTTGAAGATGAGAGTGATGAATGGATGTGAAAATGATCCAAAGTTAGATCCAAACCAACTGATAAAGCCCACAGATCCGGCCTCAAGTGAAATGACCAAATTGCCCTTCATTAAACTTAAAATAGAAAAAGGCTGAAATCTGTTGCTGGCAAGGTGCGTGGCGCGCACCCATAACTGTGCGCGGTGCGCACAACAGTCTGGGCAGATTCTGACCTTCGTTTAATTCCAAAATACTTCCTGCATTCAACGTAGCATAATTACACTTCCGTACAATAAATATTAGAGTCTTACAACTCTCCTCCAATTAGAATCGATCACGTTCTCGTGATCCTTGTCACTTAACCAAACGGACCACGCTCCACGGTCCTTAAACTTAAGTCCCAAACCGACTTTCCTAGGCAATTCTTCCCAACGAATCGCTTTTAACAACCAAAATCGTCACACGCGATTTATCAAGTCACAATCTGTGCACTAAACCTTACTCAATCCCTCACATCGGGAAAACTCAGCAATCTCGAACCGAGATATCAATTCCTTAGCGTACCTTTACCAAGGACAACGCTAAAAGAAACCAAGTCTCAACCTAAAGTCAACAATCCGAACGTTGAAGATCGAACCACAAAAATCCTTACGGATTACACTTACCACTAAACATCCTTTGTAGCGCGCAATACAACCAATACGCCACTATCCTAACATCATAAGCAACGGCTAAGACCGAAAGCGTCCAAAACGACTATCGCAACGCTAAACCCAAGGTGCACAAAAATCGACTATTGTTACACCCGTAACAACATGTGAGCGAAACACGGCTATCGCCTCACTAATCCCACGACATGGTCCCCACGACCCCACCATCGGTGTATAAAACCACTGTTAGTTCACACAACGTGGTCTTTACGACCCCACCATTGGCGTATAAAACAACCAATAGATCACACATCCAACAACAAGAAGGCTGGCAGAAAACTATACGCGACCCACTTCCCAAATCTCAACACCGAATGAAGTCAGCGGACCCCGTCAACGGTCATGCTTCACCGATATAACACTACACCCATGATGAAGTCAGCGGACCCCGAAGGTCATGCTTCACCAATCAACGATCTCATGATGAAGTCAGCGGACCCCGAAGGTCATGCTCCACCAATCAACGATCCCATGATGAAGTCAGCGGACCCCGAAGGTCATGCTTCACCAATCAATGATCTCATGATGAAGTCAGAGGACCCCGAAGGTCATGCTCCACCAATCCACGATCCCATGATGAAGTCAGCGGACCCCGAAGGTCATGCTTCACCAATCAATGATCTCATGATGAAGTCAGAGGACCCCGAAGGTCATGCTCCACCAATCCACGATCCCATGATGAAGTCAGCGGACCCCGAAGGTCATGCTTCACCAATCAATGATCTCATGATGAAGTCAGAGGACCCCGAAGTTCATGCTCCACCAATCAACGATCCCATGATGAAGTCAGCGGACCCCGAAGGTCATGCTTCACCAATCAATGATCTCATGATGAAGTCAGAGGACCCTAAAGGTCATGCTCCACCAATCCACGATCCCATGATGAAGTCAGCGGACCCCAAAGGTCATGCTTCACCAATCAATGATCTCATGATAAAGTCAGAGGACCCCGAAGGTCATGCTCCACCAATCCACGATCCCATGATGAAGTCAGCGGACCCCGAAGGTCATGCTTCACCAATCAATGATCTCATGATGAAGTCAGAGGACCCCGAAGGTCATGCTCCACCAATCAACGATCCCATGATGAAGTCAGCGGACCCCGAAGGTCATGCTTCACCAATCAATGATCTCATGATGAAGTCAGAGGACCCCGAAGGTCATGATTCACCAGTCAACGATCCCATGATGAAGTCAGCGGACCCCAAAGGTCATGCTTCACCAATCAATGATCTCATGATGAAGTCAGAGGACCCCGAAGGTCATGCTTCACCAGTTAACGATCCCTTTTGGCCTCGAACAACGAGTAGCGTAACATCGCGCTCTGCTACGCCATAGTGAATCCTAAAGGATACCACTAACCATTCACACAATCGAGCAAGAATCGCCTATATCAAACATAGGCAAAAAATAATAATTCTCTAAAAGAGGATCCGATACACACATCCCTTAACCGAGGGATTTCACCTTGCTCACCATACCCGTCCATTATCTCTCAACGAGATTTACCACATTACTACCTTGGTGATATTTCAAATCCAAAATCATAAGTACAATTTAACCGAAATTGTACCCTACCACAAATCGACCAAATCTAGGTCCCGACACAAATTTCGAATCTACCAAAAGCATTGTCCGAAATCTCACACTTAAACCTCCTCGTGCGGGAGTGTAAATCCCTCACTTGGAACTACGTTCCATAACCTCATCTCGTACACCCGCACAATGCTACCAAAGGTAGACTTTGCCAATAATTGGGTTCACACGGCCCATCACCACGTCTTGCTTCAACTTTGAGCATACCAAGGATCCTAACCTATCCTTAAACACTTCGAACAAAAGTGTACCACAAATTACATGAACTATACACTCGCAATCATCCAATTGCTTTAGTTTGTCGAATTTCACCCGATCGCTCATGAACCTAAGGGTTTCACTTCGGTACCCTAAGTACAATGTAACCACAACACAATCGGAGTCGCACACCACGCTAGTAGGTATAAAAAGGCACCTAATGTCGCGTCACGTAGACTCCTTTACCAACATGCATCGAGATCAACACTCGATTTCAAGAGTTTCAATCCACCCGACGAATCTCATGGTTCATCAACTTCAACACGAAAGCGAACACGCACTTAACGACCGAACACTAAAACCCATTTTCATGGTTTGGTAGAAACATTTCCCAAATACTAAGGAATGCTTGGTTGCATCAAGTCTTACGCCCTTCGCCCGAAAATCAAACGTCACCATAGGGTACTTCCATTAGGAACGTCACCCATATCAATAACATGCACAACACCATTGAGACTTTAAGGGTCTCACTCAAACGAGCTTAATGACCCGATACCAACCAAAATGCTTAAGCACCCAAGGATTCACACCATAGGATCAAGGCACAACACACCACTTATACACTCTACTGAGAGCAAACCGGAACCATAAATGTAAACCGCCCGCTTGCTATGAATTATCTCCAACAGAGAATAAAGTTTAGCTAAGACTTACGCACATACCGCATGTTATTACAAACGAACAACATATAATTTCGTACTAAAGGTACCTGATGTAGCGCTGTTGGGCTTCCGTGCACCACTACCCATCATGTATTCGCGCTCTAACCTCCTAACCCGATCGTCATGCGATTCGGAACCCTCTGACTTCCGGTGTCCCTCCATCTGGCAAATGAAACACCTGATTGAGCCTAAAGGCACCAACGTACAATCTTGTGCCAAATGACCCCGTTCCCCACACTTAAAGCACGTGAGCTTGTAACCCTTCTTACTCTTCTTCTTCACATTCCCGACGCCTTCAGGCGTACTTCGTGCCCTCTTACCATGAGCACCATGTAATCCTAACCTTGTAAGTACATCTTCATCATCACTACCTCGAGGTTTGGGAAACCTCTTTTCAAACTCTTCCTTTACAACATTAGTCACTTGGTCTCGGACCATTTCCGTCATTTGTCCTTCGACCAACTCCTTGGTTACTGAAATGTCCCGTTCTTATTGATTAAAAATGTTTCATATTAATTGATTTCGTTGCGAGGTTTTGACCTCTATATGAGACGTTTTTCAAAGACTGCATTCATTTTAAAACAAACCATAACCTTTATTTCACCAATAAAGGTTTAAAAAGCTTTACGTAGATTATCAAATAATGATAATCTAAAATATCCTGTTTACACACGACCATTACATAATGGTTTACAATACAAATATGTTACAATAAAATAAGTTTCTTGAATGCAGTTTTTACACAATATCATACAAGCATGGACTCCAAATCTCGTCCTTATTTAAGTATGCGACAGCGGAAGCTCTTAATAATCACCTGAGAATAAACATGCTTAAAACGTCAACAAAAATGTTGGTGAGTTATAGGTTTAACCTATATATATCAAATCATAATAATAGACCACAAGATTTCATATTTCAATACACATCCCATACATAGAGATAAAAATCATTCATATGGTGAACACCTGGTAACCGACATTAACAAGATGCATATATAAGAATATCCCCATCATTCCGGGACACCCTTCAGATATGATATAAATTTCGAAGTACTAAAGCATCCGGTACTTTGGATGGGGTTTGTTAGGCCCAATAGATCTATCTTTAGGATTCGCGTCAATTAGGGTGTCTGTTCCCTAATTCTTAGATTACCAGACTTAATAAAAAGGGGCATATTCGATTTCGATAATTCAACCATAGAATGTAGTTTCACGTACTTGTGTCTATTTTGTAAATCATTTATAAAACCTGCATGTATTCTCATCCCAAAAATATTAGATTTTAAAAGTGGGACTATAACTCACTTTCACAGATTTTTACTTCGTCGGGAAGTAAGACTTGGTCACTGGTTGATTCACGAACCTATAACAATATATACATATATATCAAAGTATGTTCAAAATATATTTACAACACTTTTAATATATTTTGATGTTTTAAGTTTATTAAGTCAGCTGTCCTCGTTAGTAACCTACAACTAGTTGTCCATAGTTAGATGTACAGAAATAAATCGATAAATATTATCTTGAATCAATCCACGACCCAGTGTATACGTATCTCAGTATTGATCACAATTCAAACTATATATATTTTAGAATCAACCTCAACCCTGTATAGCTAACTCCAACATTCACATATAGAGTGTCTATGGTTGTTCCGAAATATATATAGATGTGTCGACATGATAGGTCGAAACATTGTATACGTGTCTATGGTATCTCAAGATTACATAATATAAAATACAAGTTGATTAAGTTATGGTTGGAATAGATTTGTTACCAATTTTCACGTAGCTAAAATGAGAAAAATTATCCAATCTTGTTTTACCCATAACTTCTTCACTTTAAATCCGTTTTGAGTGAATCAAATTGCTATGGTTTCATATTGAACTCTATTTTATGAATCTAAACAGAAAAAGTATAGGTTTATAGTCAGAAAAATAAGTTACAAGTCGTTTTTGTAAAGGTAGTCATTTCAGTCGAAAGAACGACGTCTAGATGACCATTTTAGAAAACATACTTCCACTTTGAGTTTAACCATAATTGTTGGATATAGTTTCATGTTCATAATAAAAATCATTTTCTCAGAATAATAACTTTTAAATCAAAGTTTATCATAGTTTTTAATTACCTAACCCAAAACAACCCGCGGTGTTACTACGACAGCGTAAATCCGGTTTTACGGTGTTTTTCGTGTTTCCAGGTTTTAAATCATTAAGTTAGCATATCATATAGATATAGAACATGTGATTAGTTGATTTTAAAAGTCAATTTAGAAGGATTAACTTTTGTTTGCGAACAAGTTTAGAATTAACTAAACTATGTTCTAGTGATTACAAGTTTAAACATTCGAATAAGATAGCTTTATATGTATGAATTGAATGATGTTATGAACATCATTACTACCTTAAGTTCCTTGGATAAACCTACTGGAAAAGAGAAAAATGGATCTAGCTTCAACGGATCCTTGGATGGCTCGAAGTTCTTGAAGCAGAATCATGACACGAAAACAAGTTCAAGTAAGATCATCACTTGAAATAAGATTGTTATAGTTATAGAAATTGAACCAAAGTTTGAATATGATTATTACCTTGTATTAGAATGAAAACCTACTGTAAGAAACAAAGATTTCTTGAAGTTGAATGATCACCTTACAAGATTGGAAGTGAGCTAGCAAACTTGAAAGTATTCTTGATTTTATGTAACTGGAACTTGTAGAATTTATGAAGAACACTTAGAACTTGAAGATAGAACTTGAGAGAGATCAATTAGATGAAGAAAATTGAAGAATGAAAGTGTTTATAGGTGTTTTTGGTCGTTGGTGTATGGATTAGATATAAAGGATATGTAATTTTGTTTTCATGTAAATAAGTCTTGAATGATTACTCATATTTTTGTAATTTTATGAGATATTTCATGCTAGTTGCCAAATAATGGTTCCCACATGTGTTAGGTGACTCACATGGGCTGCTAATAGCTGATCATTGGAGTGTATATACCAATAGTACATACATCTAAAAGCTGTGTATTGTACGAGTACGAATACGGGTGCATACGAGTAGAATTATTGATGAAACTGAACGAGGATGTAATTGTAAGCATTTTTGTTAAGCAGAAGTATTTTGATAAGTGTATTGAAGTCTTTCAAAAGTGTATAAATACATATTAAAACACTACATGTATATACATTTTAACTGAGTCGTTAAGTCATCGTTAGTCGTTACATGTAAGTGTTGTTTTGAAACCTTTAGGTTAACGATCTTGTTAAATGTTGTTAACCCAATGTTTATAATATCAAATGAGATTTTAAATTATTATATTATCATGATATTATCATGTATGAATATCTCTTAATATGATATATATACATTAAATGTCTTTACAACGATAATCGTTACATATATGTCTCGTTTAAAAATCATTAAGTTAGTAGTCTTGTTTTTACATATGTAGTTCATTGTTAATATATTTAATGATATGTTTACTTATCATAGTATCATGTTAACTATATATATATCCATATATATGTCATCATATAGTTTTTACAAGTTTTAACGTTCGTGAATCACTGGTCAACTTGGGTGGTCAATTGTCTATATGAAACATATTTCAATTAATCAAGTCTTAACAAGTTTGATTGCTTAACATATTGGAAACATTTAATCATGTAAATATCAATCTCAATTAATATATATAAACATGGAAAAGTTCGGGTCACTACAGTACCTACCCGTTAAATAAATTTCGTCCCGAAATTTTAAGCTGTTGAAGGTGTTGACGAATCTTCTGGAAATAGATGCGGGTATTTCTTCTTCATCTGATCTTCACGCTCCTAGGTGAACTCGGGTCCTCTACGAGCATTCCATCAAACCTTAACAATTGGTATCTTATTTTACTTAAGTCTTTTAACCTCACGATCCATTATTTCGACGGGTTCTTCGATGAATTGGAGTTTTTCGTTGATTTGGATTTCATCTAACGGAATAGTGAGATCTTTTTTAGCAAAACATTTCTTCAAATTTGAGACGTGGAAAGTGTTATGTACAGTCGCGAGTTATTGAGGTAACTCAAGTCGGTAAGCTACTGGTCCGACACGATCAATAATCTTGAATGGTCCAATATACCTTGGATTTAATTTCCCTTGTTTACCAAATCGAACAACGCCTTTCCAAGGTGCAACTTTAAGCATGACCATCTCTCCAATTTCAAATTCTATATCTTTTCTTTTAATGTCAGCGTAGCTCTTTTGTCGACTTTGGGCGGTTTTCAACCGTTGTTGAATTTGGATGATTTTCTCGGTAGTTTCTTGTATTATCTCCGGACCCGTAATCTGTCTATCCCCCACTTCATTCCAACAAATTGGAGACCTGCACTTTCTACCATAAAGTGCCTCAAACGACGTCATCTCAATACTAGAATGATAACTGTTGTTGTATAAAAATTCTGCTAACGGTAGGTGTCGATCCCAACTGTTTCCGAAATCAATAACACATGCTCGTAGCATGTCTTCAAGCGTTTGTATCGTCCTTTCGCTTTGTCCATCAGTTTGTGGATGATATGCAGTACTCATGTCTAGACGAGTTCCTAATGCTTGCTGTAATGTCTGCCAGAATCTTGAAATAAATCTGCCATCCCTATCAAAGATAATAGAGATTGGTATTCCATGTCTGGAGACGACTTCCTTCAAATACAGTCGTGCTAACTTCTCCATCTTGTCATCTTCTCTTATTGGCAGGAAGTGTGCTGATTTGGTGAGACGATCAACTATTACCCAAATAGTATCAAAACTACTTGCAGTCCTTGGCAATTTAGTGATGAAATCCATGGTAATGTTTTCCCATTTCCATTCCAGGATTTCGGGTTGTTGAAGTAGACCTGATGGTTTCTGATGCTCAGCTTTGACCTTAGAACACGTCAAACATTCTTCTACGTATTTAGCAACATCGGCTTTCATACCCGGCCACCAAAAATGTTTCTTAAGATCCTTGTACATCTTCCCCGTTCCAGGATGTATTGAGTATCTGGTTTTATGAGCTTCTTTAAGTACCATTTCTCTCATATCTCTAAATTTTGGTACCCAAATTCTTTCAGACCTATACCGGGTTCCGTCTTCTCGAATATTAAGATGCTTCTCCGATCCTTTGGGTATTTCATCCTTTAAATTTCCCTCTTTTAAAACTCCTTGTTGCGCCTCCTTTATTTGAGTAGTAAGGTTATTGTGAATCATTATATTCATAGATTTTACTCGAATGGGTTCTCTGTCCTTTCTGCTCAAGGCGTCGGCTACCACATTTGCCTTCCTCGGGTGGTAACGAATCTCAAAGTCGTAATCATTCAATAATTCAATCCACCTACGCTGCCTCATATTCAGTTGTTTCTGATTAAATATGTGCTGAAGACTTTTGTGGTCGGTATATATAATACTTTTGACCCCATATAAGTAGTGCCTCCAAGTCTTTAATGCAAAAACAACTGCGCCTAATTCCAAATCATGCGTCGTATAATTTTGCTCGTGAATCTTTAATTGTCTAGACGCATAAGCAATCACCTTCGTTCGTTGCATTAATACACAACCGAGACCTTGCTTTGATGCGTCACAATAAATCACAAAATCATCATTCCCTTCAGGCAATGACAATATAGGTGCCGTAGTTAGCTTTTTCTTCAATAACTGAAACGCTTTCTCTTGTTCATCCTTCCATTCAAATTTCTTCCCTTTATGCGTTAATGCAGTCAAGGGTTTTGCTATTCTGGAAAAGTCTTGGATGAACCTTCTGTAGTAACCAGTTAGTCCTAAAAACTGGCGTATGTGTTTCGGAGTTTTTGGGGTTTTCCACTTTTCAACAGTTTCTATCTTTGCCGGATCCACCTTAATACCTTTTTTGTTCACTATGTGACCGAGGAATTGAACTTCTTCCAACCAAAATGCACACTTTGAAAATTTAGCGTACAATTCTTCCTTCCTCAATACTTCTAACACCTTTCTCAAATGTTCACCGTGTTCTTGGTCATTCTTTGAGTAAATAAGTATGTCATCAATGAAAACAATGACAAACTTGTCAAGGTATGGTCCACACACTCGGTTCATAAGGTCCATGAACACAGCTGGTGCATTAGTTAAACCAAACGGCATGACCATAAACTCGTAATGACCGTAACGTGTTCTGAAAGCAGTCTTTGGAATATCATCTTCTTTCACCCGTATTTGATGATACCCGGAACGTAAGTCAATCTTTGAATAAACAGACGAGCCTTGTAGTTGATCAAATAAGTCGTCGATTCTCGGTAGTGGGTAGCGGTTCTTGATGGTAAGTTTGTTCAACTCTCGGTAGTCGATACACAACCTGAATGTACCATCTTTCTTTTTGACAAACAAAACAGGAGCTCCCCACGGTGATGTGCTTGGTCGAATGAAACCACGCTCTAAAAGTTCTTGTAATTGGCTTTGCAGTTCTTTCATCTCGCTGGGTGCGAGTCTGTAAGGAGCACGAGCTATTGGTGCAGCTCCTGGTACAAGATCTATTTGAAATTCAACGGATCGATGTGGGGGTAATCCCGGTAATTCTTTCGGAAATACATCGGGAAATTCTTTTGCGACGGGAACATCATTGATGCTCTTTTCTTCAGTTTGTACTTTCTCGACGTGTGCTAGAACAACATAGCAACCTTCTCTTATTAGTTTTTGTGCCTTCAAATTACTAATAAGATGTAGCTTCGTGTTGCCCTTTTCTCCGTACACCATTAAGGGTTTTCCTTTTTCTCGTATAATGCGAATTGCATTTTTGTAACAAACGATCTCTGCTTTCACTTCTTTCAACCAGTCCATACCGATTATCACATCAAAACTCCCTAACTCTACTGGTATCAAATCAATCTTAAATGTTTCGCTAACCAGTTTAATTTCTCGATTCCGACATATATTATCTGCTGAAATTAATTTACCATTTGCTAATTCGAGTAAAAATTTACTATCCAAAGGCGTCAATGGACAACTTAATTTAGCACAAAAATCTCTACTCATATAGCTTCTATCCGCACCCGAATCAAATAAAACGTAAGCAGATTTATTGTCAATAAGAAACGTACCCGTAACAAGCTCCGGGTCTTCCCGTGCCTCTGCCGCATTAATATTGAAAACTCTTCCGCGGCCTTGTCCATTCGTGTTCTCCTGGTTCGGGCAATTTCTAATAATGTGGCCCGGTTTTCCACATTTATAACAAACTACATTGGCATAACTTGCTCCGACACTACTTGCTCCGCCATTACTCGTTCCGACACCATTTGTTCCTTTCGTTCTATTAACCCATGGTCCGTAGACCTCACACTTCGGCGCGCTATGACCATTTCTTTTACACTTGTTGCAAAATTTGGTGCAGAACCCCGAGTGATACTTTTCACACCTTTGGCATAGCTGCTTCTGATTTTTGTTGTTGTTGCGGTTATTATTGTTGTTGGGATGATTGTTGTAGTTGCTATTATTGTTGTTGTTGTTGTTGTTGGGCCGTTTGTTGTAGTTGCGATTGATGTTGCGATTGTTGGGATAATTGTTGCGATTATTGTTGTAATTGCTGTTGTTGTTGTATTGGTGATTCTTATCACCGTTTTCCTCCCACTTTCTTTTGACTTGCTTCACATTGGCCTCTTCAGCAGTCTGTTCTTTAATTCTTTCTTCAATCTGGTTCACTAGTTTGTGAGCCATTCTACATGCCTGTTGTATGGAGGCGGACTCGTGTGAACTTATATCCTCTTGGATTCTTTCCGGTAATCCTTTCACAAAAGCGTCGATCTTCTCTTCCTCATCTTCGAATGCTCCCGGACATAATAGGCACAATTCTGTGAATCGTCTTTCGTACGTGGTAATATCAAATCCTTGGGTTCGTAACCCTCTAAGTTCTGTCTTGAGCTTATTGACCTCGGTTCTGGGACGGTACTTCTCGTTCATCAAGTGCTTGAATGCTGACCACGGTAGTGCGTACGCATCGTCTTGTCCCACTTGCTCTAGATAGGTATTCCACCATGTTAACGCAGAACCTGTGAAGGTATGCGTAGCGTACTTCACTTTGTCCTCTTCAGTACACTTACTTATGGCAAACACCGATTCGACCTTCTCGGTCCACCGTTTCAATCTGATCGGTCCTTCGGTTCCATCAAATTCCAAAGGTTTGCAGGCAGTGAATTCTTTGTAGGTGCATCCTACGCGATTTCCTGTACTGCTAGATCCAAGGTTATTATTGGTATGTAGCGCAGCCTGTACTGCGGCTATGTTTGAAGCTAGAAAAGTACGGAATTCCTCTTCATTCATATTCACGGTGTGTCGAGTAGTCGGTGCCATTTCCTTCAAAATAGTCAAATGGAACAAGTTAATCATACAGAATATTAAGAGTAGTTAATAGTATTTCGTAGCATAATATGAACTCATTTATAAAAGCTTTTTCTTCATATTAGCGTTTTATAAGTTTAAATTCGGGTAGTACCTACCCGTTAAGTTCATACTTAGTAGCTAATATACAATTCAACTACTACAATTCTATATGAAAAACTGATTATAATAATATTGCGCGTTCAAACTTTTACACAATATTTTACAAACTTACAATACCGCTTATTTTACATATAGCATGAAATATAGCACACAATAAATTTGATACAAGATGGTTGTGAAGATAATTCTAGCTAGTACACAAGTCGTTCAGCAAAGGCAATAAAGACACGTAATTCATACGTTCAGAAACAAGTCATGCATTCTGGTTTTACTAGGATTACTTCCCATCCTTGGTCTTGTGGAACATAACCGTTATGGTCGTTGATAAGACAGCATGTTGTAACGTCGTCAAAGGGACGAGGGTTACGTAATGTCTAACAGTCCCGTAACAATCTAAAAACCTCATTTCTTACCCCAATTACTGACTCCGTCACTTGTGGGAACGTTTTGTTTAATAGTTGTAGTCCGATGTTCTTGTTCTCACTTTGGTGAGAAGCGAACATTACTAATCCGTAAGCATAACATGCTTCTTTATGTTGCATGTTAGCCGCTTTTTCTAAATCACGAAGTCCAATATTCGGATATATTGAGTCAAAATAATTTCTTAACCCATTGCGTAAAATAGCATTTGGGTTCCCCGCAATATATGCGTCAAAGTAAACACATCGTAACTTATGGATTTCCCAATGTGATATCCCCCATCTTTCGAACGAAAGCCTTTTATAAACCAAGGCATTCTTGGAACGTTCTTCGAATGTCTTACAAACTGATCTCGCCTTAAATAGTTGTGCCGAAGAATTCTGACCGACTCTAGACAAGATTTCATCAATCATGTCTCCGGGTAGGTCTCTTAAAATATTGGGTTGTCTATCCATTTTGTGTTTTTATACTGTAAAATAGACAAGAGTTAGATTCATAAAAAAAATACTTATTAATACAAGCAATTTTTACATATATCATAAAGCATAAGCACACTATATTACATATATTACACCACACGAATACAACTATCTTATTCCGACTCGCTTGTTTCTTCTTCTTCGGTTTTGGTTCGTTTTGCCAAGTTTCTAGGGATATATAATGTTCCCCTAATACGAGCCATCGTTTTCCACATTGGTTTAGAAAAACCTGGTGGTTTAGAGGCTCCCGGGTCATTGTTACAACTTAAGGACTTCGGGGGTTGACGATACATATAAAGTTCATCGGGGTTGGAATTAGATTTCTCTATTTTTATACCCTTTCCCTTATTAGTTTCTTTTGCCTTTTTAAATTCAGTTGGGGTAATTTCTATAACATCATCGGAATTCTCGTCGGAATCCGATTCATCGGAGAATTGGTAATCCTCCCAATATTTTGCTTCCTTGGCGGAAACACCATTGACCATAATTAACCTTGGTCGGTTGGTTGAGGATTTTCTTTTACTTAACCGTTTTATTATTTCCCCCACCGGTTCTATTTCTTCATCCGGTTCCGATTCTTCTTCCGGTTCCGATTCTTCTTCCGGTTCCGACTCTTCTTCCGGTTCCTCTTCGGGAACTTGTGAATCAGTCCACGAATCATTCCAATTTACATTTGACTCTTCATTGTTATTAGGTGAGTCAATGGGACTTGTTCTAGAGGTAGACATCTATCACATAATATCAAACGCGTTAAGAGATTAATATATCACATAATATTCACATGTTAAAAATATATAGTTTCCAACAAAATTTGTTAAGCAATCATTTTTCAAGTAAACACGGTCGAAGTCCAGACTCACTAATACATCCTAACAAACTCGATAAGACACACTAATGCAAAATTCTGGTTCTCTAAGACCAACGCTCGGATACCAACTGAAATGTCCCGTTCTTATTGATTAAAAACGTTCCATATTAATTGATTTCGTTGCGAGGTTTTGACCTCTATATGAGACGTTTTTCAAAGACTGCATTCATTTTAAAACAAACCATAACCTTTATTTCATCAATAAAGGTTTAAAAAGCTTTACGTAGATTATCAAATAATGATAATCTAAAATATCCTGTTTACACACGACCATTACATAATGGTTTACAATACAAATATGCTACAATAAAATAAATTTCTTGAATGCAGTTTTTACACAATATCATACAAGCATGGACTCCAAATCTCGTCCTTATTTAAGTATGCGACAGCGGAAGCTCTTAATAATCACCTGAGAATAAACATGCTTAAAACGTCAACAAAAATGTTGGTGAGTTATAGGTTTAACCTATATATATCAAATCATAATAATAGACCACAAGATTTCATATTTCAATACACATCCCATACATAGAGATAAAAATCATTCATATGGTGAACACCTGGTAACCGACATTAACAAGATGCATATATAAGAATATCCCCATCATTCCGGGACACCCTTCGGATATGATATAAATTTCGAAGTACTAAAGCATCCGGTACTTTGGATGGGGTTTGTTAGGCCCAATAGATCTATCTTTAGGATTCGCGTCAATTAGGGTGTCTGTTCCCTAATTCTTAGATTACCAGACTTAATAAAAAGGGGCATATTCGATTTCGATAATTCAACCATAGAATGTAGTTTCACGTACTTGTGTCTATTTTGTAAATCATTTATAAAACCTGCATGTATTCTCATCCCAAAAATATTAGATTTTAAAAGTGGGACTATAACTCACTTTCACAGATTTTTACTTCGTCGGGAAGTAAGACTTGGCCACTGGTTGATTCACGAACCTATAACAATATATACATATATATCAAAGTATGTTCAAAATATATTTACAACACTTTTAATATATTTTGATGTTTTAAGTTTATTAAGTCAGCTGTCCTCGTTAGTAACCTACAACTAGTTGTCCATAGTTAGATGTACAGAAATAAATCGATAACTATTATCTTGAATCAATCCACGACCCAGTGTATATGTATCTCAGTATTGATCACAACTCAAACTATATATATTTTGGAATCAACCTCAACCCTGTATAGCTAACTCCAACATTCACATATAGAGTGTCTATGGTTGTTCCGAAATATATATAGATGTGTCGACATGATAGGTCGAAACATTGTATACGTATCTATGGTATCTCAAGATTACATAATATACAATACAAGTTGATTAAGTTATGGTTGTAATAGATTTGTTACCAATTTTCACGTAGCTAAAATGAGAAAAATTATCCAATCTTGTTTTACCCATAACTTCTTCATTTTAAATCCGTTTTGAGTGAATCAAATTGCTATGGTTTCATATTGAACTCTATTTTATGAATCTAAACAAAAAAAGTATAGGTTTATAGTCAGAAAAATAAGTTACAAGTCATTTTTGTAAAGGTTGTCATTTCAGTCGAAAGAACGACGTCTAGATGACCATTTTAGAAAACATACTTCCACTTTGAGTTTAACCATAATTTTTTGGATATAGTTTCATGTTCATAATAAAAATCATTTTCTCAGAATAACAACTTTTAAATCAAAGTTTATCATAGTTTTTAATTAACTAACCCAAAACAGCCCGCGGTGTTACTACGACGGCGTAAATCCGGTTTTACGGTGTTTTTCGTGTTTCCAGGTTTTAAATCATTAAGTTTGCATATCATATAGATATAGAACATGTTTTTAGTTGATTTTAAAAGTCAAGTTAGAAGGATTAACTTTTGTTTGCGAACAAGTTTAGAATTAACTAAACTATGTTCTAGTGATTACAAGTTTAAACCTTCGAATAAGATAGCTTTATATGTATGAATCGAATGATGTTATGAACATCATTACTACCTTAAGTTCCTTGGATAAACCTACTGGAAAAGAAAAAAATGGATCTAGCTTCAACGGATCCTTGGATGGCTCGAAGTTCTTGAAGCAGAATCATGACACGAAAACAAGTTCAAGTAAGATCATCACTTGAAATAAGATTGTTATAGTTATAGAAATTGAACCAAAGTTTGAATATGATTATTACCTTGTATTAGAATGATAACCTACTGTAAGAAACAAAGATTTCTTGAGGTTGAATGATCACCTTACAAGATTGGAAGTGAGCTAGCAAACTTGAAAGTATTCTTAGAACTTGTAGAATTTATGAAGAACACTTAGAACTTGAAGATAGAACTTGAGAGAGATCAATTAGATGAAGAAAATTGAAGAATGAAAGTGTTTGTAGGTGTTTTTGGTCGTTGGTGTATGGATTAGATATAAAGGATATGTAATTTTGTTTTCATGTAAATAAGTCATGAATGATTACTCATATTTTTGTAATTTTATGAGATATTTCATGCTAGTTGCCAAATGATGGTTCCCACATGTGTTAGGTGACTCACATGGGCTGCTAAGAGCTGATCATTGGAGTGTATATACCAATAGTACATACATCTAAAAGCTGTGTATTGTACGAGTACGAATACGGGTGCATACGAGTAGAATTGTTGATGAAACTGAACGAGGATGTAATTGTAAGCATTTTTGTTAAGTAGAAGTATTTTGATAAGTGTATTGAAGTCTTTCAAAAGTGTATAAATACATATTAAAATACTACATGTATATACATTTTAACTGAGTCGTTAAGTCATCGTTAGTCGTTACATGTAAGTGTTGTTTTGAAACCTTTAGGTTAACGATCTTGTTAAATGTTGTTAACCCAATGTTTATAATATCAAATGAGATTTTAAATTATTATATTATCATGATATTATCATGTATGAATATCTCTTAATATGATATATATACATTAAATGTCTTTACAACGATAATCGTTACATATATGTCTCGTTTAAAAATCATTAAGTTAGTAGTCTTGTTTTTACATATGTAGTTCATTGTTAATATATTTAATGATATGTTTACTTATCATAGTATCATGTTAACTATATATATATCCATATATATGTCATCATATAGTTTTTACAAGTTTTAACGTTCGTGAATCACCGGTCAACTTGGGTGGTCAATTGTCTATATGAAACATATTTCAATTAATCAAGTCTTAACAAGTTTGATTGCTTAACATGTTGGAAACATTTAATCATGTAAATATCAATCTCAATTAATATATATAAACATGGAAAAGTTCGGGTCACTACAGTTACTTCCCTAACTTTGCCGGTGAAAACCGAGACATATTGTTCAAACACGGCCTCAATCTTTAACGTTAACTCATCCTTCTCTTCGTGAATATTCTCACTCGTTCTGCATCCATCTTCCGTTTTCATTCTAAGGAATGCAAACGATTAGATCACGAACGTATAAACCACATGCACAACACCGTCTCATCTTGCTAAACACTCGTCGTACATCACTTGTTAGATATGATTTGCACCCGTAAATAAGGTTTGCAAGTCCTTATTATGCCTACACGCCGTATCAACTTGTTAGTAAAACGACTGCCTCGCTTGATGTCATAAACAAACACAAACAAATTCCACGCGACGACAATACACGCGAGAATTATTATCACAACACAATAATATATTAATAATATCCTCATTACTAATATAAACGTTAGTCCACTTACAATCAAGGCACTAACTATAACCCATTCCGACCCGTAATCCTACAAGTCCCGCAACAAATAAGCACACACAAAAGTCTAAGTCTAGGCACCTATCTCACCTAAATCCCTTAGACTATGCTCGGATACCACTTGTAACATCCCAACCCGTTAACCAACCAAAATCGCAACATAAAAAAAAAATTAAAACTGGGCAGAAGGGTGCGCTGAGCGCACCACACCAAGTGCGCGGCGCGCACTAGTGCCTGGCAGCTTCTGTCCACTTTTTCCGTTTTACGCGAAAAGATCTTCGACTTCCCGACACATTTAGACCAAAGGCTTTTCACAACATATTATAATAGTTAAAACTATCACGTTCCAATAATAAAATGAGTTTTACGAGACCGGGCCCACATTGGCCATTCTACGACTTTCGTACAAAATACAAGTTTTCAACCACACGACTTCTAATACAAAATAAAACCGAGCATGGTGATTGGGGATACGCTACCCAATCTTATTCAATCTAAAAGCAAGATCTTCTAAAGAAACTACGCGAGCCACTAGTTCCCAAGCTTACCCAAGCCACCGCATCCAAGCAAATCTATAAAAAAAAGTAAACAACGAGAGGGTAAGCTAACGCTTAGTGAGTGAGAATATACTACATACATATATATGCATAAAATGGACACGCCACACAATATCAAATAACACATACCGGATCATTCGAGCATATAGCAAGCAAAACTAAGCTTACCGTACAATTGCGATACCACTAGCTACAACATCAATGTAAGTTCACTCACAACGTTATGAACAACACTACCAAGCTACTCCTGAAGGGCTAGCTACAACACATCAATATCAAAACATAAGATAATATAATATCCCCGAACCTACAACCCAAGGCTAAACACTTAACCTTAACAATAAGATGACCGTATAAACCGAGTCACCATGAATCCGCTCTAACCGAAATTCACAACTTAACAATAAGATGATCGTGCAAACCGAGCCATCATGAATCTATATGTGAAGTGATCTCTATAACCGAGAACCGCTTCACCCAACCCACACCCATCCTACACATACATATGCACATAGGATATTAACACTCACCTTTTCGCCTTGATGAATGCAACCGAGTAATTCCGTAACACGTCAATGGAAAGTACCTAATCCATTATCACAAATACAATAACACACTTAGAGTGGATTTACAAACCAACTCAATTCGACACTTAGTGAAAATTCGACCAATTGCACTTACAAACACCTAACGCGTCCAAACTAACCACTAATCACTAATCACAAGTGAAAATGGTCCTAATAAGCCAAAAGAACCCAAACTTAAGTGTTTAACACTTATCAATCTCAAAATCATCCAAAAACCCTAATTTTGACTCAATTCCAAAATTACTCTTTCAAACACACCAAAAGGGTTCCAATACTTCCATAATCACTAAACCTAGTGATTAAACCCAATTACAAGTCATAAACAAGACCAATTTGTTCGCCAACCTAAAATCCACCAACAATAACAATAAACCCGATTACTAGCATCAACAAACTCATTTCAAGAGTTTTAAATGGGTTTCTCTACAAATCAAGTTCAAACCCTAACTTTGAATATCAAATCAAACAATGAAATTCAGAGTTAGAACTTACCACAACAACCAAAACGTAGCTAGGAACGAGGTGAACAACTTTAAAAACCAGAGCTTTGGTGAGAATCTAACTCTTTCTTCTCTAAATGAAGCTTCCTCTCTCTAAAACTCTTCTCTCTCTAGGGTTTGAAGATGAGAGTGATGAATGGATGTGAAAATGATCCAAAGTTGGATCCAAACCAACTGATAAAGCCCACAGATCCGGTCTCAAGTGAAATGACCAAATTGCCCTTCATTAAACTCAAAATAGAAAAAGGCTGAAATCTGTTGCTGGTAAGGTGCGCGGCGCGCACAACAGTCTGGACAGATTCTGACCTTCGTTTAATTCCAAAATACTTCCTGCATTCAACGTAGCATAATTACACTTCCGTACAATAAATATTAGAGTCTTACAAAAATAGTGTTGTTTTCAAAACTAAAAAGCTTATAATCCTTTTTGACATTTGAAAAACCAATTAAAATACATTTTATAGATCTGCTACTAAATTTGTTGATAGGATTAAGAGAAATAGAAAAACAAAGACAACCAAAACACTTCAAATGGGAGAGATTAGATTCAGTTTTAAAAACCAACTCATAAGGAGATTTTCCATTAAGCACAGATGTAGATATCAAGTTAATCAAATAACAAGCAGTCAAAACACATTCAGACCATAAGTTTAAGGGTAACCCCCTTGAAACATAAGAGCTCTTGCTACATTTAGCAAGTGTCTATGTTTCCTTTCAACAACACCATTTTGTTGTGGTGTATATGAACAAGTTGTTTGATGAATTATGCCTTTGCTGTTTGTGAAACTATTCATTCTTTGATTTATAAATTCTGTTCCATTATCACTTCTGAATATTTTAACTTTTTTATTACACTGAGTTTCCAATAGTTGAACAAAGTTAATTATATTATCATAAATTTCTTCTTTACTTTTAATCAAAAAAAGCCAAACAACTCTAGAATAATCATCCACAACAGTTAAGAAATATTTATAACCTTCTCTTGACTGCACTCTAAAAGAACCCCACAAATCCAGATGAACTAACTCACCAAGATATGAGGTTTTGTGTTCACTTAAAGAAAAAGAGTTTCTACTTTGTTTTGCTTTATGACAAACTTCTCATGGTTCATTATTAATTTTATCTTTTATGTTCAATTTATTCTTAAGAATAGCAAGAACTTGATCTGAAGGGTGACCAAGCCTTGAATGCCATAGTTTACATGAAGCAGAACAAGAACTTACATTACACTTAATATCTGACACATTAGAATCCGTTTTGTTATCAAAGAAATACAAGCCACCTTTTTCTTTACCAATCCCTCTTATTATCTTGTCCTTCAAACCCTGGACATAACATGTTGATTCATTAAAGCTTACAATTAATTTATTGTCTTTTGATAGTTTTCCAACAGACATTAAACAGACATAGTATTCCAAAAAAAAATGAGCACATCAGTTAAGGTGATAAACTTGGTTAAAACAAGATTACCAATTCCTTTTATGAGAGCCTGAGTGCCATTAAGATGTCCCACTGTCGGTTTCAAACCAGAAATATCAACAACACTACTTAAACCATTATTAGAAGTAGTCATATGTTGATTAGCTCCAGATTATGGATGGGTTTCGATTGAGAAAGACTAGAATTAAAGAATTTGTTAAAGTTCATATTGAACTTAACACTAGAATTGAAGAACATACCTTCCATATTTGACATAGCACTTGCAGGAGCAGTGGTGGAAGGTTCTTTTATGAGATTCAAAAGTTTGAGCATCTGCTCCTGAGAAAAAGAAATAGGAGAGGAAGAACTAATGCTTGCTTCATTTGAAGCTGCATTATTATTAGATGTGTTTCTGAAATTGTTGAAATTGTTAAAATTCCTATTATTATTAAAGTTTTTCTTAAAGTTTGGTGGATATCCAACAATTTCAAAGCATCTTTCAATTGTGTGGCATATTTTATTGCACTTCTTACATTTTAAGTTATGACTAGGACCTCTGTTATTGTTGAAATTAGAAACGGTATTAGCATTTGTTTTGGTAGGGCCTTGGGCCACAAAAGCAGAATTCTATGGTTTTGAACTAAAATCTTTTAAAGAGTTAATTCTGTGTGATTCTTCTCTTGAAATTATAGTGTAGTGACCCGAACTTTTCCATAATTATATATATTAAATGAAATTGATATTTACATGATTAAGTGTTTTCAACATGTTAAGCAATCAAACTTGTTAGAACTTGATTAATTGAAATGAGTTTCATGTAGACAATTGACCACCCAAGTTGACCGGCGATTCACGAACGTTAAAACTTGTAACAACTATATGATGACATATATATATATATATATACATATATATATATATACATACATACATATATATATATATACATATATATATATATATATATATATATATATATATATATATATATATATATATATATATATATATATATATATATATATATATAGTTAACATGATATTATGATAGTAAGTATCTCATTAGGTATTTTAACAATGAGTTATATACATAAAAATGAGACTATTGAATAAAGAAACTCGAAACGATATATATAACGATTATCGTTATAACAACATTTAATTAAAATAAATACATATGTATTGAATTAAGATATGAACACACTATGTTTAACATGATAAAATGATAATTAATTATATCATTAAGTGTATTAATAATGAACTACATATGTAAAAACAAGACTACTAACTTAAGGATTTCGAAACGAGACATATATGTAACGATTATCGTTGTAATGACATTTAAATGTATATATATCATATTAAGATATATTAATACATCATAATATCATGATAATGTAATATCTCATTAGATATAATAAACAATGGGTTAACAGCATTTAACAAGATCGTTAACTTAAAGGTTTCAAAACAACACTTACATGTAACGACTAACGATGACTTAACGACTCAGTTAAAATGTATATACATGTAGTGTTTTAATATGTATTCATACACTTTTGAAAGACTTCAAGACATATATCAATGAACTTCTAGTTAACAAAAATGCTTACAATTACATCCTCATTCGTTTTCATCAATAATTCTACTCGTATGCACTCGTATTTGTACTCGTACAATACACAGCTTCTAAATGTATTTACTATTGGTATATACACTCCAATGATCAGCTCTTAGCAGCCCTCATTTAGTCAACAAACATGTGGAACTAACCATTTGGCAACTAGCATGAAATATCTCACAAAATTACAAACTAATGTGACCTTAAATGAAGACCTAGTTCATGTTTTTCATCATCATCATTATCACTTTCATTTTTCAACATTCATGCACCAAACACATCTCTCTCTTGTTCTATCTTGATGTTCTAAGTGTTATTCATCATTTCCTTCATAATCTACATCAATCTAGCTCATAAATCCTAACCTATATCAACTTATAAAACAACTACTCAAGAAAACTTCAAGAACACTTTCATGTTTGCAAGTCTACTTCCAAGCTTTCTAATCCATTTCAAGTGATCATTCAATCTCAAGAAATATTTCTTATTTACAGTAAGATATCTTTCTAATTCAAGGTAATACTCATACTCAAACTTTGATTCAATTTCTATAACTATAACAATCTTATTTCGAGTGGAAATCTTACTTGAACTTGTTTTCGTGTCATGATTCTACTTCAAGAACTTTCAAGCCATCCAAGGATCCTTTGAATCTAGATCTATTTTTCTCATTTCCAGTAGGTTTATCCACAAAACATGAGGTAGTAATGATGTTCATAACATCATTCGAATCATATATATAAAACTATCTTATTCGAAGGTTTAAACTTGTAATCACTAGAACATAGTTTAGTTAATTCTAAACTTGTTCGCAAACAAAAGTTAATCCTTCTAAATTGACTTTTAAAATCAACTATACACATGTTCTATATCTATATGATATGTTAACTTAATGATTTAAAACCTGAAAACACGAAAAACACCGTAAAACTGGACATACGCCGTCGTAGTAACACCGCGGGCTGTTTTGGGTTAGTTAATTAAAAATATGATAAACTTTAATTTAAAAGCTATTCTTATGGGAAAATGATTTTTCTTATGAACATGAAACTATATCCAAAAATCATGGTTAAACTCAAAGTAGAAATATGTTTTTCAAAATGGTCATCTAGACGTCGTTCTTTCGACTAAAATGACTACCTTTACAAAAACGACTTGTAACCTGTATTTCTGACTATAAACTTATACCTTTTCTATTTAGATTCATAAACTTAAGTTCAATATGAAACCATACCAACTTGAATCACTCAAAACGGATTTAAAACGAAGAAATTATGGGTAAAAAAAGATTGGATAATTTTGCTTGTTGTAGCTACGTAAAATTTGTAACAAATCTATACAAATCATAACTTAACCAACTTATATTGTATTATACATGTATTCTAACATATATTATGTAATCTTGGGATACCATAGACACGAATACAATGTTTTGACATATCATATCAACCTATCTAAATATATTTAGACACTCTATATGCAGTAATGATTGAGTTACCTATACAGGGTTGAGGTTGATTCCAAAATAATATATATAGTTTTAGTTGTGATTGATTCTGAGACTTGTAGACACTGGGTCTTGGATTGATTCGAGATAATATATATTGCTTTATTTCTGTACATCTAACTGTGGACAACTAGTTGTAGGTTACTAACGAGGACTGCTGACTTAACAAACTCAAATCTTTAAAACGTAATAAAAATGTTGTAAATATATTTTGATCATACTTTGATATATATGTACATATTTGTTATAGGTTTCATGAATCAACCCGTGGCCAAGTCTTACTTCCCGACGAAGTAAAAATCTGTGAAAGTGAGTTATTGTCCCACTTTTAAAATCTAATATTTTTGGGATGAGAATACATGCAGCTTTTATAAATGTTTTACAAAATAGACACAAGTACGTGAAACTACTTTCTATGGTTGAATGATCGAAGCCGAATATGCCCCTTTTTGCTTGGTAGCCTAAGAATTAGTAAACCAGTCTACTAATTGACGCGAATCCTAAAGATAGATCTATTGGGCCTAACAAACCCAATCCGTTGTAGCGGATGTTTTAGTACTTCAAGTTTTTATATCATGTCCAATGGATGTCCCGGAATGATGGGGATATTCTTATATGCATCTTGTTAATGTCGGTTACCAGGTGTTCACCATATGAATGATTTTTATCTCTATGTATGGGATGATGTTTACAAAAAATGGAAATATGAAATCTTGTGGTCTATTATTACGATTGATAAATACATAGGTTAAACCTATAACTCATCAACATTTTTGTTGACGTTTTAAGCATGTTTATTCTCAGGTAATTATTAAGAGCTTCCGCTGTTGCATACTAAATTAAGGACAAGATTTGGAGTCCATGCTTGTATAATATTGTTTGAAAACTGCATTCGAAGACATTTATTGTTTTGTAATATTATTGTAAACCATTATGTAATGGTCGTGTGAGAACGCTATATTTTGATTATCATTATTTGATAATCGTCATAATATTTTAAACCTTTATCGATAAAATAAAGGTTATGGTTGTTTTAAAAATCGAATGCAGTCTTTGAAAAATGTCTCATATAGAAGTGAAAAAACCTCGCAACGAAATCAATTAATATGGAACGTTTATAATCAATATGAACGGGACATTTCAGTTGGTATCCGAGCATTGGTCTTAGAGAACCAGAAAATTGTATTAGTGTGTCTTACCGAGTTTGTTAGGATGCATTAGTGAGTCTGGACTTCGACCGTGTTTTCTTAAAAAAAAAAAAAAACAATTGCTTAACATTTTTTTTTGTTAGAAACTATATAAATATTATGTGATATATTAATCTCTTAACGTGTTTGATATTGTGTGATAGATGTCTACCTCTAGTACAAATCCCATCGATTCAACTAATAATAATGAAGAGTCGAATATATTTTGGGAAGTTTTACAAATTCCCGAGGAAGAACCGGAAAAGGAAGAACCAGAAGAGGAGGAACCGGAAGAGGAGGAACCGGAAGAAGAGGAACCGGAAGAAGAGGAACCGGAAGAAGAAGAGGTTTCGGAGGATGAAATATTAATACCTACAGTAAAATGATTAAATAAAATAAAATCCTCAACCAATGGACCAAAGTTAAAAATGGTCAATGGTGTTTCCGCCAAGGAAGCAAAATATTGGGAAAATTACCAATTTTTTGATGAATAGGATCCCGACTAAGATTTTGATGATGTTATAGAAATTACCCCAACTCAATTTAATAAGGCAAAAGAGAATAATATGATGGAATTCAACATAACAACATGTTTATAATGTCAACATAATCACGAATCCATTTAAGAAAGCGAAAGCATGACAGTTTATAAAAAAAAGTTTATATGTTAAACCATATTAGATGAACTCCATATTGTTATCAAGTCTTGAAACATATGTTTACATATAAGAACAAGGAAGTAAGATATATACCTCCTCAAGCTAGTTGAGGGTTGTTTTCAATTGAGCAAGATGATGATGATGATGATGATGATGATGAATGAAAGCCTCTAACTTGAAGCCTCAAGTGTTAAAATACCCCAAGTCTTTTGTGCACCAACACCACCTTTAATTTAGTTAGGATTTTGACACTTAATGAACTAGAATATCAAGCAAAAGAACCACTCTTTCTCCTTGAAAAATCTCGGCCAGCAGCTCAAGGAGAAGTAGAATTTTACTTGCTATTTTATGTGTGTATTATCTCTCACTTGAGTCAAAGCCTTGGTTCACTAGTTAAGTATGTACCTTGGCACTTGTGTGGTCTTAAAAGTAACAAATTTAGGCATGGGATGGTCTCCTTGGGGTTGCAAAAACCGTCCACCACCATCCCATATTATAATCACATTAGTTTTTTTTTAACTTGTAAAAAAGCCATGTAATTGTTAATGTTACTTGCATATTTTATAAACCTTTTATAAAATACTACACATTATAATTATTTAAACCTATAAATAATTAAATATAAATTATCCAAATAATTTATCTCAAGTGATAATATTTTAGAAAACCGATTTTCTAAAGTTCAAGTGTCGCGTATTTATTTAACGATCCAATCGTTAAGATTAAATACATATAAAGTGTTGGTAAACTTGTTATTGGGTATGACCCGACTTGGATCATAACATATTAGCCACATTAATTTAATATGTCTCTTGGGCATACGAAATACCTTCAATCTCCCACTTCACGAGAAACATAAGAAATTAATGCAAGTGACGGATACCACCTAACGACCGTCCATCACCCCCAATATGTTATGACTTTATGCCATTCAATAACATCATCCTTTTCGAGTTCCCATCTCGAATATGAATAGGTGAATATATTCATTATATCCTTTCGTCCTAGATGTCATGTTAAATCCAAGAGATACAGAGTGATCACTCTCTTCTAGATTTAACTTTATCAAGCCTTAGACATCTGACTCTCAACGAATAAGAGGGACAAATTCCATCTTGACTACATACGTCCTAAATATATACCTTGCATTATACCTGAGCTCTTCCTTATGAACTACCATATTTCAGAATAGCGAAGGAAAGAATCAAGGCGCAATACTTAGTAAATATCCGAACCCAATATGTATCTCAGGTCAGAGGATACAATGATATTTGCCTTTACTCAAGATTAAATGTGATCAACTACAAAGGCTCCATTTAGTAGATCTTGAGGGCGGGTCTTCCAATATTTGTATCCCACAAATATCTATGAACCTTGGCAGCAACCTTGCCCCACATTCAGCCCGTTAATGTATACCAATCCAAGTTCATAATAGTCTAAACCTCACACTTGCTCCCACAAATGTGATCGACTACGGAATTTAGAATAATAGCTTATTCATGGATAAAATATGCAAAATAGGAACCTGACTCAAGATTAATAAATTAGCACCATAATTATATTAATGAGTTTAAACCACTTCGTTCCGTTACAATACATAAAGCAGATCACAACCAATCACTAGAATATCGAAGCCCAATGCACTAACATACCTTGATGTTTTGCACCATGTAAGAGCTTCGTGGGTGGATCCGCTATATTAAGATCTGTGTGAACTTTGTGAATACATATCTTTCCCTTTTCAACTTCATATCTTATGTAGTTGAATCGACGCTCAATGTGACGGGTCTTTTGGTGAGCACGAGGTTCCTTGATTTGAGCAATCGCACCCTCGTTGTCACAAAAGATCTCAAGAGGGTCCTGAATGGAAGGGATTACTCCTAAGTCGTCAATGAATTTTTTCATCCATGCAGCTTCCTGAGCTACCAATGAGGCGGCAATGTACTCCGACTCTGTAGTGGATAATGCAACAACATCCTGTTTTGAACTCTTCCAAGAGACCGCACCTCCATTTAACGTGAAGACATAACCGGACTGTGACCGAGAATCATCTCGATCAGTTTGGAAACTCGCATCCACGTAACCTTTTACAGCGAGTTCCTCCTCACCAGACCCATATATTAGAAACATATCCTTAGTCCTCCTAAGGTATTTCAATATACTTTTGACAGCAATCCAATGACTGTTTCCTGGGTTATTCTGGTATCTACTTGTCAAGCTAAGAGCACATGACACATCCGGTCTAGTACATATCATTGCATACATGATTGACCCAATAGCATATGTGTACGTGACTTTCTTCATTCTCTCTTGTTCATCTTTCATTGTAGGGCACTGAGATGAACTGAGAATCGTTCCTCTTTGAATAGGTACCAAATCTTTCTTAGAGTTCTCCATCTTGAACCTTTTCAAGATCTTTTCAATGTATGCACTTTGATTCAAATCTATCAGTTTCTTGGATCTATCCCTGTAGATCCCAATTCCCAAAACGTATTGTGCTTCTCTAAGATCCTTAATGGAGAAGCATTTACTTAACCAAGTTTTAACACCTTGCATTTCCGGAATATCGTTCCCAAATAATAATATATCATCCACATATAATACAAGGAACATGACAGTGCTTCCACTAGCTTTCTTGTATACACAAGCTTCATCACCATTTTTAATGAAGCCAAATTTCTTGGCTTCCTCATTAAAATGATGATTCCACATTCTAGATGCTTGTTTCAATCCGTAGATTGACTTCTTTAACTTGCATACCTTTTTAGGATATTTCGGATCAACAAAACCTTCAAGCTGAACCATATAGACATCTTCCTCAAGGTGTCCATTTAGGAAAGCGGTCTTGACATCCATTTGACATATTTCATAATCATAATGAGCAGCAATGGCAAGTAATATCCTAATAGACTTTAGCATTGCCACAGGCGAAAAAGTTTCATCATAGTCAACCCCTTGAGTTTGAGTGAAACCTTTTGCTACAAGTCTAGCTTTGTATGTATCCAAGTTACCATGTATGTCGGTTTTCATCTTGAAAATCCATTTACAATCAACTAGCTTTGAGCTAGCAGGTTATGCAACAAGTTCCCAAACTTGGTTGTCATACATGGATTGCATCTCAGCGTTCATGGCTTCCTGCCATTTATCTTTATCAATCCTTGATAAAGCATCTTGGTAGTTTGTTGGTTCATCTAAATCAACCACATAGCAACCATCCATGAGAAACCCATATCTCTCAGGAGGATTACTAATCCTACCAGATCTGTGAACGTCTTGTATACTTTGATCATCCATTTGATCATTCTCAACATTTTCATGTTGAGTGCTAGTGTCAACCAATTGTGTATCATCTACTTGATCTTGAACCTCTTCAAGATCTATCTTCCTCTCACTATTTCCTTCCATTAGGAACTTAATTTCAAGGAATTTAGCCTTTCGAGCAACAAATACATTTTGCTCGGTTGGATCATAGAAATAGTATCCCATATCATCCTTGGGATATCCTATGAAGATACACTTCGTGGATCGAGCATTCAACTTATTAGGGACGTAACGCTTAGGATAAGCTTCACATCCCCATACCTTTAAGTATGATAGAGATGGAGGTTTTCCAAACCACATCTCATGAGTAGTTCGTTCCACTTTCTTGGTTGGGGCCATATTTAAAATACGAGCCGCTGAGTGATATGGCCAAAACGGACGATTTTATTTTTGCGGTGTCGTTAGGCCGCGTCACGTCAGAATCAGCTACCACGAGGGTGAGTAGTGGGTTGTTTTATCATTTATATTTAGCTGGGGTTCCAAGCTATAACTCACCTACTTGTCTTCCTTTTAATGAGTAAGTGGTAAATATAACTCAGGTACGTATTTTTGTATGTTTGTTCAGTAATGTGGGACAAAAGTGCCTATATAGTTAACCCTAGTGACAAGAGGTGATAGATTTAAGATTAACTAGATAAAATAGTAATTAGGCAATAAAAGTAAAGATAGGTATGAAGAATAGAATTCTGAAGGAGAATTATGGCAAGAGTTTAACTTCCTAGGATAAACACTAAACCTCAATCAACTGGGCTATGAACCTAACTGATTTGTCACTAAGAGTTTAGGCTTTGAAGATTCTGGCTAAGATAGGTATCCCTACTCCCAACGTTAACCTGAAAGGTTTGAACGACCTTATGGATGGAATCCTAGGTACATGAACAAAGTGGTTTATCCATAAAGGAACGTCTTAGCTTTTCTTAATCCTAGTTGGTCTGACTAAAGCAATATCCTACCACTAAATCACTATGCTATGCCTCAACATTAACAGATGTGCAATGTTAGATATCCTAAGGTACTGCTAATTGGGATAGAAGTCTCTCCTTTGCGGTCACTTATTCAACCCCGGATCATCTTACAACATCTCAAGACCATTGCTTCTGACGCGAATCATGCTTCTGAGTAAGCTAGTGTTCACTGAACTCTCTATTGCTAATTCTAACCACAATCTAAATGGGCAGCTCTTCTATGATAAACACATGATTGTTCATACGTAGGTACTATATCCCTATTGTGACGTTAAGCACACATAACTACTTACCTTGTATCCTAGGGTTGATCAGGTCCTAATACTAGGTTATAGCCACGTGAATAAGCAGAAAGGGTGATTTGTAAATTAAACCTCTAAACCGTCAAGGTTTCAGCATAACAATATGATAAGTTTTAGATAAAATATTCAACACATAACAAACAATTGTAACAGATAGATAATCATGTAAGATGAAAGCAACTCAAGATAATAACTTTATTAAATTAAGGAAAGCGTTCACCGTTTACAGATGAGATCTGGAACATTACAAGTGCTGACAACCTCTAGCCCGCTCCTATTACAATCTTCGGCGTTCGCCTCCGGGTACTTAATTTCTTGCTCGGAGGTGAGAAGGCCTTGAAAGCTCTAGTGGGAGAAAGTGTATTGTAGTGAGAGAGTGAAGAGAGGTGTGTGTTGGAATAAATGACAAAGACCCTTTAAATAGACTTGAAAATTGCCAAATACGCCTGGCAGGCCGTTTGGCAGGCCGTATGGCAGGCCGTATTGGCAGGCCGTATTGCTGGCAGGCCGTTTGGTGGCTCGTGTGGTGGCACGTATCTGGCAGGCCGTTTCCATGCTGGCAGGCCGTATGGCAGCCCGTATGGCAGGCCGTATGCCTTGCTGGTCAGCCTTGATTTCCTGGATCGTAACTTAATTTCTTGTCTTTCACCGTTTTCGCTCTAGAATCTTTGTTTTAGCTCTGTTTCTCTTGATTCTTTTTGCATCGTCTTTGTAATTACTTTGCCTACAAGTTTAACCGGAAAAGCGATTATTTTGCCGACAAAACTTTGAACTTTATGCTTTTGGGACTCAATATCGGGGGTAAAATCGTGACTTTTTAGCCGATATCAAATATCCCACACTTAGACTTTGCTTGTCCTCAAGCAAACTTCCGAACTTAAAACAGTGAAGACTTTAATCCGTAGTGATCAAGCTGTTTTTGTTCCGCAAGACGGAAAGGCGGAAAGTTGGTTTTTATTCTCTTTGCTATTCTCGAATCTTTTCCCGCAAGCATGAGAGGAGGTTACATAACTGAGGCTATCTCACTCGGGTCACTCATTTCACTAAAGTATTTAGTTTGTCCTATAGTTCTAAGAAATGAAGTCACTCTTAGCCAGTCATGCTTACATTCTTCGTCATAGGCTTGATCAAGACTCAAATCTCCATCACTTATTTGCGAGAATTTTCGGTTATCGACTCAGCTTGACTTTGTGAAGAGATGGGGTTTTTGGAAGTTTCTAGAATGCGAAGGGTTTTTGATAGAATGGAGTTACTTTTTCGAAAGGTTGATTTCGGCGATCCCATCAGCTTTTGTCAGGAATTTCTTGGTGAGCATCCTTCTTTTTGACTGCCAAGAGTTCTTTTCTCGAATCTTTGCTGGTTCTGCTCCCTTTCTCAGAGCCTTTATTCGTAGAGACTTTGCTCTAGTTTTTTTTTTTTTTTTTTTTTTTGAAAGCATCTTTTGCTTTTCTCTTCGAGGTCTCCTTTTGGGCGATCTTCTTTGATAATTGGCTTAGATGCTCACATTTTTCTAGTGTGATTCTGGAGGTTTTTCCCGAAAAAGAATGATTTAGTCGGGATTTATTTGTTTTATGAAGCGAATAGAGTAAAAAAGTGAAATGGATTTGTGGAGCGAAAATGGAAACGAAGGTGTGTAGCGGAGGTTGTTTCTGATTCCAAGATGTTAACATTGGCGCGCTCAACGGAAATATAGTGAAGCACTAAAAATGAGTGCTTATAAAGCCTTATTTGGGGGTGCCTCACAACAATTATAGCAGGTCGAATTGCGCCTTTTGTTATGCAATGCTCTTTTGGGAAATTGATTTTGATTTTCGCAAAAAGTTTTCAACCTTGTTTTTACCCTTTTTGTCTATTTTGTAGCAAAAACTTTTTGATCTTTTATAGAATTTTATCATCCTTAGCATTTTATAATTCGAAAAGTTTTAAATTTTGTGAAAAACTTGAGGATTTTACAAGAATCGTTATGTGCAAAGGATACGGAGTATCCCACACTTTTGTTTTTTAAAAGAGGCGTTTGTGTTATTAAAAGTTTACGTCGGTGGGGTTGCCAATCCCACACTTAGTTTTTAAAGTGGTATAGTAATTGCGTATATTCTATTTGAAAAGGTGATGAAGACGTAGTACTCCCCTATGGTTTCAAGACGTGCAACTGGATGACGCGCTAACTATGGATTCTTCAATTCTTGTGCCGGTGTCATCTTCGTTTAAGTTGTCCTTGCTCCAATATCCACCTTGTACGGTTCTCGATCGTCGTTTGCTTTGTGACGTTTATTCATGCAATATTTATTCTAAAAGCAACCATACATGCTAAAACATAAAAGTAGTTATGCCCGCAACCGGGCGTACAGAAACATAAGATAATGTAATGTAATGTAGCATCAGTAATAAAAGGTACGAATGTTCCAAAAGATAATCATGATTACGACTGAGGTGCTGAATATGGGGGAGAGTAGATCACACTGGTACAGGCCCTGGTTGGGTTCCTCAATCTAGATTGACTCTCGCTGGTCATCTCCTCTTCTGTGGTAAACTGGTCTGCTAACTCTGCTGTATTCATACCCGAGGATATTCTAAATTCTATCTCATCCGATCTAGAGATTAACCCAGTTAATGATGACGTGCTCGTATGAACCATAGGCCCTTCCTGCCAACCAATACTATCCTGTAAATCTCTACCTCTTCCCCACTGCTAGTTCACATCCATACTATCTATACCCTATGCGATCCCTGCAGTCGTACGTTGCTCCAACGCCTGTTCCCACCTAGGGTCTTGACCAACAGTAGACGTGTTAACGTTGAACAACTCTTCAACAAAATTCTCGGGCCCTGTAGTCTGTGGAGGTGGCGGTGTAGGTGTGATAACTGTACACTGTGTGTAGTGATGAGTAGGTGGAGGTGTAGGTCCTAAAAACTGATGGCTCAGGCCTGCTCCCCTAGGATCACGGTGGGCTTGCATTACTGGATACTCATGTGGGTATGGTGGGATGTCGAACTGCCTCCCCGCATAATGCGCAAAGTGATCCAAATTCTCAAGGATCGCGTGCTGGGAAAACCAACTCTCATGCCCAGGTAAATCTCCCATATGGTACTGGTAGCCGTACGGTGGATATCGTGGACGTTCACCCTCGCCAACTGATGAGTGACGGCGAGTGTCAATGGGCCGTCCATAAGCTGTGGGGTCATCCTCATCCACAGGCTCCTGGGAACCTCGTCTCCTACTACCATCCCGTGTCCTAGTATCAGGTCTGAATCCCTGAACTCTCACCCCTGGTACCGTCCGCTCTTCGGAACCGGGTATCTCTGGGTTTGCCTGGATGATCAACTGCTCACCCTCAACGCAAATATACTTCCAGTAGCTCAACAACTTATACCCAATCTCCTCTGATACGGACCCAATCGTATAGTTAAACCGTGCAACATCCCCTAAAACACGCATGATCTTGAGCAACTTAGTCACAACACCCCCTAAAACTGGCACAACCGTGCTTGCCGAATTCTTCTCGTTGGTGATAGCTTGAGCTAAGAGATGCGCCACCTGTAGATTCTGGTTGTTCATTATGGCGTGCATCAGGCGCATGTCTCTGATTGTAACAGCACCGCCAAATTTGGCTTTAGGATGGAGGGTTTTGGTGATTAGGTGGTGGAGGATTCGGAGTACGGGGTTGGCGAATTTTGATGCCTTTTTACTTAACTGCCATGGCCCGTTATCTGTGGTGTGCTCTTGCCAGAAAGTCTGATGATCCATGTAATTCAAGGTGGTCAATCCATCCCTGAATATTGGCCGGGTGAGTTGTGATGATTTGTACAACTCTATGTGTCTCGCAAACCGTGCGAGGGTCAAGTGATACATTCGGTTTTGATGTCGAAAATGGATGCATTCTTGATTATTATAATCTTCCGGATCAACCGTTGAATCAAAACTCCAGGTAGCCATAAACTCGGCATATGGCTCGTTATACGTTGTTTCGTTTAACTCAAACAACATTTTCCAGGCCCGGTGCGTTCTACCTTCGGCTTGAAAAGTCAACATTCTTCTGAGATCAGCATCTCAACCACACTGTTCCAATATCGTCCAATTTATGTACTTATTACCCGCTTTATCTCGGTTAACCCAAACTCTCATAAAGGGCTCATTTTCCTCCGAGTTATCCTGCCCACGAAGATAATGGAGCAACTCGACATCTTTTCGACGATTGGCCATCTGCAAAAATCAAGTAAAATAGGTTATGCTCCAAAAATTTAAGACTTAGAGTCCAAAAATGCCTATATTTTTCGAAAAAAAATCGAAATGAGGGCTTTAAAAATGGGGTTTTCTAAAATCCTGTTATAGTCAGATATAGCCAAAATTACCACAAACAACATTTAAATGAACTACAATCTTACTTTTGAGTAAAATTCAAAGTGTACCTGTGATTACAATAAATAATGCAATAAATAATAATTATAGTCATTTAGTCATAATAAGCAATTTTTAACCAAATGTGATGATTTTTAAGCATACAATGATCCTAACAACTATTTTTAATTACCTTAAATATTTTTAAACATCAAACTTGAGCTATAACATGTTAAAGTCAAAGAGTCGTTTGACCGAAAAATATTCATTTTGATCAAAAGGTACAAAATAAGGAAAATCAAGGTTTAAGCTACATTTTCACGAGCAA
Source organism: Rutidosis leptorrhynchoides (assembly GCF_046630445.1). Classification (NCBI taxonomy): domain Eukaryota; kingdom Viridiplantae; phylum Streptophyta; class Magnoliopsida; order Asterales; family Asteraceae; genus Rutidosis; species Rutidosis leptorrhynchoides. The sequence continues at coordinate 54,458,016 of NC_092334.1, forward strand.
ATCAATGATTTCGTCATTTGAACTAGTTATAAGGTAATCCTAAGTTTTAAAAACGTTTTAACTATAGGAAAAATCGAAGTCCTAATTACGTGTAGTTTGACCAAAATACCAAGTTCAAGCAAACAAGCCTTCTTCGTTCCAAATTCAGTTTCTAAAGGTTCCTAATGAATCACTAAGCCTAACTAAGCTAGTAAAATATCAAATTTCCAAGAATTTCACTAAATTTCACCTTAAAACCTCAAGTAACTAGTCTAGAGCCAAAAACTATCCAAAATATCTCAATCAAGCCTAAAAACTAACACAAAGTAATCACATTATATATCTAAGCATAAAGGAATTCAAATTTGAGTCAAAAACTAAGTTTTTCTAAAAAGTCAAAAATTTGACCCTAGGAGAAAATTCAAATTTTCATCAAGAAAGAGTACCTTTTGTTCGAAATTGATAGTGGAATCGCGTTTAGGAGGCTAGAGAGAACAAGTTTCGAGCTCTGATTCGTTGATTTTGGTTGAAAATTGAGGGTTTTAGGTGGTGATGGTGTGCGACGGTGAAGGGGACAGAGGGAAGAAAAAAAATCACAAAAAGAAAAGAGAAGGAAGAAGAAAAGAGAAGTAAAAAGGAAAAGGAAAAGGCCCGTGTGGCTCGCGGGCTTATTTCCCCGACCCGACTTGCACAATTTTTAAATTTTTATGATTTTCAAATTTAAAGGGTTTTAAGAAAAGATAAATAAAATAAAACCTTGGATTTTGATCCGGTTATTTTTATATTATTTTGTTTTTATATTTTCTAAGATATATCACTAACTAAAATAAGAAAAGAAAAGACAAATAAAAATTAAAATATTTTATTTTTATTAAAAACACAAATTACACAGGTTCTACAACTAAATTCCAGAAATAACACGAAAAGAAAGACAAGTTTAAAGCTTCTTTGACCATCCAGAGTAAATTAGCGGAGTGTATTGAAAATATTTTGAAATCACTTAACATCTTACGCTCGCGTTTCTGTAAATCTCCGATATCGTCCATAAGTTTAACCAAAGCCCTTTTAACTTTCTTAGTATTTGAAATTCCGTCCATTGGCCCAGTATCTCTATAATTTAGTTCAAAAAGAAGTTTTGCCACTGTGTCTTGAAATAAAAGATCTTCCGCGCAGTCAGGATCACCGATAGTAAATTTAAAGTTTGAAGATATTTCTCGAATGATCTTCCTTTGCGGGTTTGTAAACGGAAAGTTGACATAGTGAGGATTTGCACGAGTTCCGAATATACTTCCTTTCTTTTTGCGAAGAAATTCTGATGTATTCTTTCCTCGGTAGAATCCGGAAAAGCTTCAACTAATCTTTTGATGAGAAATGAGGCTGGATCAAAGTAAAAGAAATCTCGGTTTCCGTAGGTTGAAATAGGGTTAGGTGTCTTGCTTTCGATCCAAAATTCTAATTCAGAGATCATTTTCGAGATGTAACGGTTTATATGAATTGGAGAAACTTCCTTATTGGTGAAATGAGGGAGAAAACTAACGAATGACTCTAAATCGAACTTGAAATTGATTTCTGCATCTCGATACTTGATGAAAAGGTCATCCCCACATTCTTTTAACAGTTTGTGAAGAGAACGAGTCTGAGAACGCAGCTCTTTTAACAGATCAATTTGAAATGTTGAAAATGGGAAGTCTGAGGAATAGAGGTGCCTAACGAATTCTCTATAGATGTCTAACCTTCTGCTATGATTTAACAGATTTCCAATAAACGGAGCTTTTGTTTTATCAGGGTTTCGTATCTCTTTAGGATTAAATTCGAACAAGTCTGGATAGTTGAAAATAGTCGGATATTCTTCCCTTATCTCATCTTCTATTATCAGGAGTTCGTTAAGACTGAGCCTCCCTCTTGGATCGTGAAGAGGGTCAAATCCTGGTTCATTTAAGTAAAACTTTTCCAAAAGCAATGAAATCTCTAAGTCAGATGAAATTATCCGGCTTCTTGGACTACAAGAATCAAGAACTAGGTCTTGATGAGATTCATCAGGGTTTAGATTTGTTTTAGGTCTATAAAGAAAAACTTCGCCGATTTCCGAAGTCGTGGGAGAGCAACTGCCATTCGCACTTTCTTCGTAGTCGGTTAAGTTTGAACTAGAAACTACAAAAATTAAAACCATAATTAATATTTTTGTTTTCATAATTTGAAAAGGGTTTACTGTAATGGTGACTTTAAATCCTATACCGATAAACTCTTTGCTTGTTAAGCATGTGTGATTCTTGTCAGTTTATCTTTTGAAACAAGTGGCCAGGCAGACAACGGAGAGGCAGGATCCTTTTGGTTCCAATATAATTGGAGACTGTTCGGAAAATCCAATAACCAAGTCCGTGTATAATTGTCTTTCTTAGACACCACTCAAGAATCTCAGATATCTTGTTAGAATCAGCGATTACCTTAACAGACAGAAAATAAGTCCCCGGCATTGGCGCCAAAAACTTACTACTACTCTTGTGATATGGCCAAAACGGACGGTTTTATTTTCGCGGTGTCGTTAGGCCGCGTCACGTCAAAATCAGCTACCACGAGGGTGAGTAGTGGGTTGTTTTATCATTTATATTTAGCTGGGGTTCCAAGCTATAACTCACCTACTTGTCTTCCTTTTAACGAGTAAGTGGTAAATATAACTCAGGTACATATTTTTGTATGTTTGTTCAGTAATGTGGGACAAAAGTGCCTATATAGTTAACCCTAGTGACAAGAGGTGATAGATTTAAGATTAACTAGATAAAATAGTAATTAGGCAATAAAAGTAAAGATAGGTATGAAGAATAGAATTCTGAAGGGGAATTATCGCAAGAGTTTAACTTCCTAGGATAAACACTAAACCTCAATCAACTGGGCTATGAACCTAACTGATTTGTCACTAAGAGTTTAGGCTTTGAAGATTCTGGCTAAGACAGGTATCCCTAAACCCAACGTTAACCTGAAAGGTTTGAACGATCTTATGGATGGAATCCTAGGTACATGAACAAAGTGGTTTACCCAATAAAGGAACGTCTCAGCTTTTCTTAATCCTAGTTGGTATGACTAAAGCAATATCCTACCACTAAATCACTATGCTATGCCTCAACATTAACAGATGTGCAATGTTAGATATCCTAAGGTACTGCTAATTGGGATAGAAGTCTCTCCTTTGCGATCACTTATTCAACAACGGATCATCTTACAACATCTCAAGAACATTGCTTCTGACGCGAATCATGCTTCTGAGTAAGCTAGTGTTCACTGAACTCTCTATTGCTAACTCTAACCACAATCTAAATGGGCAGCTCTTCTATGATGAACACATGATTGTTCATACGTAGGTACTATATCCCTATTGTGACGTTAAGCACACATAACTACTTACCTTGTATCCTAGGGTTGATCAGGTCCTAATACTTGGTTATAGCCACGTGAATAAGCGGAAAGGGTGATCCGTAAATTAAACCTCTAAACCGTCAAGGTTTCAGCATAACAATATGATAAGTTTCAGATAAAATATTCAACATATAACAAACAATTGTAATAGATAGATAATCATGTAAGATGAAAGCAACTCAAGATAATAACTTTATTAAATTAAGGAAAGCGTTCACCATTTACAGATGAGATCTGGACCATTACAAGTGCTGACAACCTCTAGCCCGCTCCTATTACAATTTTTGGCATTCGCCTCTGGGTACTTAATTTCCCGCTCGGAGGTGAGAAGGCCTTGAAAGCTCTAGTGGGAGAAAGTGTATTGTAGTGAGAGAGTGAAGAGAGGTGTGTGTTGGAATAAATGACAAAGACCCTTTAAATAGACTTGAAAATTGCCAAATACGCCTGGCAGGCCGTTTGGCAAGCCGTATGGCAGGCCGTATTTGGCAGGCTGTATTGCTGGCAGGCCGTTTAGTGGCTCGTGTGGTGGCACGTATCTGGCAGGCCGTTTCCATACTGGCAGGCCGTATGGCAGCCTGTATGGCAGGCCGTATGCCTTGCTGGTCAGCCTTGATTTCCTGGATTGTAACTTGATTTCTTGTCTTTCACCGTTTTCGCTCTAGAATCTTCGTTTTAACTCCGTTTCTCTTGATTCTTTTTACATCGTCTTTGTAATTACTTTGCCTACAAGTTTAACTGAAAAAACGATTATTTTGCCGACAAAGCTTTGAACTTTATGCTTTTGGGACTCAATATCGGGGGTAAAAACGTGACTTTTTAGCCGATATCACTGAGCATAGACAATAACCCCAAAATGATAGAGGTAACGAGCTTCTAGCCATCATTGATCGAACCATATCCATTAGGGTTCGGTTCCTCCTTTCGGAAACTCCATTAAGTTGGGGTGTTCCAGGAGGAATGAGTTGCGAGATAACCCCACAACTTTTAAGATGATCTTGGAAAGCATCGCTTAGGTATTCACCTCCTCTATCGGTACGTAGTACCTTGATTGTCTTGTTGAGTTGATTTTGTACTTCGTTTTAATATTCTTTGAATGCTTCAAAAGTTTCGTCCTTGTGCCTTAATAAATAGACATATCCGAAATGACTGAAGTCATCAATGAAAGTGACGAAGTATCTTTCACCTTTCCTAGTCATGGGCTTAAAAGGTCCACATACATCCGAATGTATTAGTCCTAATAAGTCTTTAGCCCTTTCATAGGTCCCTTTGAAAGGGGCTTTAGTTATTTTTCCTTGTAAACAAGATTCACATACATCAAACGAGTCTAGTTCATTTGATTTCAAAAGTCCATTCTTTTGAAGTGTATGCATTCGATTCTTGTTTATGTGACCAAGGCGACAATGCCATAAGTTGGAATCACTCAAATCCCTTTTGAGTTTCTTGGTGTTTACATGGAACATTGAGCTATTGTATGATGTGTGTGATGACCCGGGAATTTCCGACCAAATTTAAACGTAATCTTAATATGATTTCGATACGATAAGCAAAGTTTGTAATGTCGAGTCTCAAAAAGTTTTGAAACTATGTTTATATATTCAATTGACCTTTTGACTGTGCCCAACGATTCACGAACAATTATATTTAACTTGATGTGCATATTTAATTATATATATAAATATTACTTAAAAACGTTTTTCCATTCAATAGAATTTGACTATTATAATGTTTTGTTTAAATAACACAATTTGAATATATACAATATGCTGGAATATTAACTATGAGAGTTAAATATATAAATAACTCGCAAAGTGTATTTAATGTATGTTTATAAATATTGTAATATATATATATATATATATATATATATATATATATATATATATATATATATATATATATATATATATATATATATATATATATATATATATATAAGGTAAATAAGTGATATCATACAAAATATTATATAAGTAATAAATTGTAATATTAACATATTAAATAAGATTACAAGTTAAAAATATAGTTATATACTAATAGTATTATTATCTCATTATTATTAGTAATAGTAATATTAATATTAATATCAGTATTATTAATATTAATACATATAATAGTTAGATATAAAATTTGATACAATTAATGTATTTCTATCATTATAATTATTATTAGTATTTTTAATAATATTAACAATGTTATTATTAATAAAGTTTATTAATTATTAATAGGAATTTAATATAAAATATAAATACTGATTAAGGTACATAAAAATCAGATTTATATAAATAAAATCGTACAGATAGATTCCAGGTTAAATTACAGATCACTTTTAACTATTTTGATTTTGTTTTTGGTCTGAAAACTTTTGAAAAACGAATCCCAAATTGTACAATTCAGTTAGACATCTTTTTCTTCTTTTATTTTTTTTGTATTTTACTTCCTGGATTATTAATCTGTTGCACCATCTGTTATACAATACTAGAAGTACAAATAATGAAGGGATTAAACTCAGTCATACAAATTTTCTTCCACAATCAATTATCAGTTATATCAATTGTGATTACTTCAATCAATTCCTGGAATAAAAATAAAGTATGTATTTATTTATTTTCTTCCGATATACCTCTGTTTGCATATCTTAAATCAAAAACTCGATTAGGTATCATTTTAAAAAAATCTAAAATTGTAGTTGTGTGAGGAATCATCTAATCGTACTAACTGCAAAAATTCATGTTCTAATTTCTCAAATTGAATCTAAATTTTGGAGTCAAAGTTTATGAACTAAAAAGTCAAACAATTGTTTTTGATTAAATTCGAGTTCAATGTTATGTTTTGAGTTTAATTTATGATGGAGAAAGTTTTTAGGAAGGAATTGAAACATAATTTGTTTTATAATCTTTAGCTAATTCATAGCCATTCGAAAAATCAATTTTTTTTTTTTAAAAGTATATCAGCGACGGCAGTTTGCTGTATAATATATTTTTTTTTCCTTTCTCTGTTAATCGCAAATTATCCACAACCAGTCGTTTTCTGTTCCATTTAGGGATCTAAATCAAAGTTGAAATCTGTTGTAGTGATTGATTTGATCTCCGGTTGGTTCAAAGTTTTGATTAAGAAGATGAATGTGGAAATAGGTTAAAGGAAAATAGAACCCATATTAATTAAGAAAGAAACAGGCGGAGCAATGGTTAGAGAGGGTGTCGGTGAACGAGAGGTCTCAGGTTCGATCCCTTCCAGGGTCATTTTTTTAGGCCGAATTTTTATGAGGTAGTTTTTCTTCCTTTTATTATTATAATTATTATTATTATTATTATTATTATTATTATTGTTGTTGTTGTTGTTGTTGTTGTTGTTGTTAATAAGTTTTGTTATTATTGTTAGATTAATTGTTATTAATACTATCGTTAATATGATTTATGTTATTATTATTATTATCATTATTATGAACATAATACAATTTAACATTATAAATATTATTATAAGAATCATAATTGCTCTTATTATTATTATTATCATAATAATTAAAAGTATAATATCTATTATTATTATTACTATAAGTATTACTCCCGATATTATTAGTGATTTTAAAACTTCTGTATTATTGTCATTATGATGAAAAGGTTTATTAATAATAGTATTATGAAAATAATACAAATTATTATTATTTTTGTAAATATTAGTACTAGTATCATTTTAGACTTATTATTAAATAAAAGTAATATTATTAGGATTACCACTAGTAATAAGATTGTTATAATTATTATTATTATTATTAAGTATTATGTAATGATATCAAAATTATTAATTTCATTACCATTACTAGTAAATTATCAATCTTATTAAAACTACTGACGTTATCATTATATTTAATATTAGTATTATCATTATATTATTTCAAATATTATCTTAGTATTATTAAAATAATGTTTTAACAAACAAATGATATATATATATATATATATATATATATATATATATATATATATATATATATATATACATATATATATATATATACATATATATATATATACATATATATATATATATATACATATATATATATATATATATAAATATATAAATATATTTAATATATAAAACATAACAAACTTAATATCTTAGTTAGTTAAAATATATAAAATGAATACATGGAACATATAAGTTATTAACATAAAAATGATATAACTAATACATTTACATATATATATATATATATATATATATATATATATATATATATATATATATATATATATATATATATATATATATATATATATGTGTGTGTGTGTGTTCAATTACAACTATGAATATTAATAAGTATACAAATGATATAGGTTCGTGAATCCGAGGCCAACCCTGCTTTGTTCAATATAGTCATATGTATTTTTACTACAAAATACAGTATGGTGAGTTTCATTTACCTTTTTACCCTTTATATTTTTGGGCTGAGAATACATGCGCAATTTTTATAAATGTTTTACGAAATAGACATAAGTAATCGAAACTACACTATATGGTTGAATTATCGAAATCGAATATGCCCTTTTTTATTAAGTCTGGTAATCTAAGAATTAGGGAACAGACACCCTAATTGACGCGAATCCTAAAGATAGATCTATCGGGCCCAACAAGCCCCATCCAAAGTACCGGATGCTTTAGTACTTCGAAATGTATATCATGTCCGAAGGAGGATCTCGGAATGATGGGGATATTCTTATATGCATATTGTGAATGTCGGTTACCAGGTGTTCAATCCATATGAATGATATTTTTGTCTCTATGTATGGGACGTATGTTTATGAGAAATGGAAATATGAAATCTTGTGGTCTATTAAAATTATGAAATGATTATTTATGTTAAACTAATGAACTCACCAACCTTTTGGTTGACACTTTAAAGCATGTTTATTCTCATGTATGAAAGAAATCTTCCGCTGTGCATTAGCTCATATTAGAGACATTACTTGGAGTCATTCATGGCATATTTCAAAAGACGTTGCATTCGAGTCGTTGAGTTCATCAAGATTATTATTAATTCAATTATAGTTAGATGTATTATGAAATGGTATGCATGCCATCAACTTTCGATGAAATGAAAGATTGTCTTTTCAAAAATGAATGCAATGTTTATAAATGTATCATATAGAGGTCAAGTACCTCGTGATGTAATCAACTGTTGTGAATCATTTATAATCGATATGGACTTCGTCCGGATGGATTAGGACGGGTCTCTACAGTTGGTATCAGAGCGGTGGTCTTAGCGAACCATGTCTTACATTAGTGTGTCTAACTGATAGTTGTTTAGATGCATTAGTGAGTCTGGACTTCGACCGTGTCTGCATGTCAAAAGTTTTGCTTATCATTTCTAGTCGGAAATCATCTGTTTATCATCATTAAGAAAATACCTGCTTAATATTCTTAGTCTAGACACATCTTATTGCATTGACTGCATGAATAGTGTATAGACAAAATTCATATCTTAGCGTATCTGCTAATTCATATCTTAACGTATCTGTTAATTCATATCTTAGCGTATCTGCTAATTCATATCTTAGAGTATCTGTTATTGTTATCTTTGCCTGACAGTTCCGTAGATTCCTTCGTAACTTATGAGATTTTAGTATTATATATGCATATGTAAATTATGTATTGCAGGATACTAATCTACATCCTATAATCTATTTCTTATCTAAAATTCTTCATCTGATCGTACGAGATGAATCCCTCAACCAGTTTGAATTCCTCAGATTCCGATAGCTATTCCGACAGCTATTCCGACATGGATATTCACCTAAGCTACGGAAGCAGCGTCACCTGAATGAATCAATCAATTAGCTATTCCCAATTCATCTGATGGGTTCGTAGTCTACTTAATCATTGGAGACAAGAAGAAGCGATCCCTTTCATCCACCATAATTTCCTCTGGGCGAAGAACCTGAAGCATTCACCAGCGAACCAATCCGAAACACCATTTTTTCTCTCATTTCCAGAGTATCTCGCCACGACTATATCACAAGTCAGATTCAAAACCTTATTCATTCGCTCGTTCATACCGACAATCATCCCGGAGTAATAAAGTCAATGAGTTTCATGCCCGAGTTGTAGCCTTGGAAAATATGGTGCAAAATGTACCGGCTTCAACAACATCAACGACATCAACTGTACCACCAACAACAACACAAACCATAACAACACACGCCTCAACATCACGATCGGTACCCCGAGCATAATCATCATTCTACATGACGTTCTGCATCATTTATCTTCATTCAACATGGCGAATATGTAATCTCTAATGTTTTAGAGATTATATATTCTTGTTCTAACGATAAATCAAATGAGTTTAATATCATATTGACTCATTAAATCCATGATTTCATCTGAAGAAAATATATATGTATATATATTTTCATAAAGATTGTAATTAAAAATTCTTCTGTACAAACTGTTAATGGTGAAAATATTTTAACGGGTAGGTAATACCCGAGGAATATTTAGATTTCACATTAATAAGTTACATTGTACATTCTTTGAATCTGATTCAACAGTCATTTACTATCCTATTTGCATTCACCGATATACGAATCTGTTCACCACAAAATAACCATTTTCATTCAAATTTCATATTTGAATTTTGACCTATCAGAATCCAAAAAGTGGCATAACGAAGAAAACATTTGACGAAATAAAAATTTGATAGAAACCAACAAATTAACTACGAAAAATTTTGTTAAGAATCCACGCTAACTGTTCCTAGCTAACTGGTTACATTTTATTTATCGCAATTTTAATTCTCGCAACTTTATTTATCGTCACTTAATTTCTGTTATTTATTTTACGCACTTTAAATATCGGGACACGTATACAAGGTTTTAACATATCATATCGACGAATCTATATATATTATTGGAATAACCATAGACACTCTATATGCAGTAATGATCGAGTTCTCTATACAGGGTTGAGGTTGATTCTACAATAATATATATACATTGAGTTGTGATCGAGTCTGAGACATGTACACGGGTCACGATACGTATTAATTAATTTGAATATTATATATTAAGCTACATATGAAATATTGGACTGTCAACTGTGGACTGCCAACATTGGACAATTAAAATGAATTAAAATATTGATTATAACATATGAAACTAAACAATTCTTCAAGTTTGCCACTTAATTTCATCTTAAACTTCATTTGTATCTTGACGATTATAATCTGCGTTCAAACCTTTTATGATTCGCAAAAACACCTCAATCTAGAGGATAAACCAACCGCACTTCATCTACGGGAAGGAAAGATTGATGCATATAGTTATGCACCTGAAAACTCTCAGAAACTGAGTAAACATTTAACGCGCAACTGTGCTAATTCCTTTAACGTTATTATTACCGAAAATAACTTTTCAGATCTCTTTTCAAATTAGCCAACTTTGTCACAGCTCCAGCAAGTCAACTTCGACTTTTCGTTCGAAACAACCTTATTATAACCTTGATATATATGCGTACTCTTATTGTTACCGGGAAACCTTTTATATTCCATCATATTACCAGCAGATGTACCAGCAACCTCGTTGCTCCTTGGTTTAAATCTCTCCGACAAATCATTATATTTATTTATTGAAGTCTCATCATGTACTCATCCGCATCTTGTAACGAGAACTGACATACCAATTACCGGGAATCAGCAATCAGTACTTTGAAAACTCACAGCATATCTACATCAACAGTTATATGTATGACACTTATATCTTAGAATTATGATCTTTCATTCTGAAATTCTGAAAAGCACCCGGTCTACAAATCAATATCACAAATTCTGAAAAAGCTGAATACAGCAGCAAAAACTGTACACGACCTTAACCGTCGAAAGTTTGATGATAAAGAATGGAGTATTGGAAACACTCAATAGAAAATTTAGTACCGAAAGGTGGAGTATGCGAAACTGTGCAGGAAGCCGTGAACAAATCACAAAGAATAAGTTTGATTTCAAAGAATCCAAATGATTCAATGCCTGCTGAAGTCTTTAGCGAATATCTTGCTCATTACTCTAAACCTTTGCGAACAATAGTCTCCATCATCCTCTGATCTTAGATATCCAAAGATATTATCGTATCTTTCATTATAAATATCCTCGATATTTCTGAATATATTTTCATAACTATTCTTATCTGAAATCATTTATCTCTTTGAACTATCAGTGTTACATCATATGAGAAACTATTAGTTTCTATATTCTGTAAACTTTCGAGTTTAAGATACGAATGTTTTAAAGTAGTGTTGGGAACTGATGCATGAGATAGTATAATATAATGACACTTGATCAACGTGATTATATTACAGTAAGTCATGCTGAGTTTTAATGAAACGTGATGATTCACAGACTCTAACGTCATCATATGCCATGTTACACGACTCGTTCAATCTATTCAACCTCCGAACATATCAAGAAAATATATTCTTGATAGTTCTATCCTTAGTGATTCTGGTAATTTGACAAATCAAATTGTGCTACTACGTTCCTTCCTGCTTAGAACATTATGGTCAATCTTAACTTCGTACTTACAAATTCTGGACCATTACTTGCGAAAAGAAAACAAAAGAATGAAGCTCTGAAATAGAAAGGGGGTATAAATCGCAGCAAATAAGAGAGAACATTACCGGTGAATGACAATGATTATAGAAGACGGGAGCAGGGACTCCGAAATATAAGGGAGGACATAAAGCCCGATGACAACAACACAGAAATTACAAACCATGGATATTAATACGAATAGCAATATAAAGACTCGGGAGAACTAAAAGCACTATAAACCCAAGAGCATAGTAGAAGTAGACAGATTCCTCCGATGGTAGATGAAAAAGGAGAATGATCAATATAAAAGTCAGGAATATATCCAGAATTAAAACTGGATGAAGCATTTTGGTTGATGATTTGGAAGAATGAATTAAAATATAGAAATTGGAAGTGATGGGAAATAATGAAACGGAAGAAGTTCATTTTTAGTGAAAATACCAGACAGAGCAATCGAGACAGGTGATCGCATTTAATTATAGAGATCTTGTTTCCCATAAATCCCGAAGAATCAGATCTTATAGACTTCAAAGATTTTCTTTAATCCCTTGAATTCCGGAATTCAACCCTCTACATCAAAAGCTAAGACGCACCTTAATTTCTAAATTCAAACGTGACCACGTCAAAAATTATGACGAATCTCTATTTCTTCATTTCAATCTTTTGTGACAGCTTCACTGTTATGCTTCACACAATCGAATCATTTTACCTATATTAATCGATATTGATAAAACTCTATTTATCAACTCATATTAGTCAGGAAAATATATTTATTGTTAGCCATGACGACCTCACTCAAATTTCGGGACGAAATTTCTTTAACGGGTAGGTACTGTGATGACCCGGGAATTTCCGGCCAAATTTAAACCTAATCTTAATATGATTTCGATACGATAAGCAAAGTTTGTAATGTCGAGTCTCAAAAATTTTTGGAACTATGTTCATATATTCAATTGACCTTTTGACTGTGCCCAACGATTCACGAACAATTATATTTAACTTGATGTGCATATTTAATTATATATAAATATTACTTAAAAACGTTTTTCCATTCAATAGAATTTGACTATTATAATGTTTTGTTTAAATAACACAATTTGAATATATACAATATGCTGGAATATTAACTATGAGAGTTAAATATATAAATAACTCGCAAAGTGTATTTAATGTATGTTTATAAATATTATAATATATATATATATATATATATATATATATATATATATATATATATATATATATATATATATTGTGACAACCCGGAAATTTCCAACCAAATTTAAACTTTAATCTTTATATGTTTTCGACACGATAAGCAATATTTGTTAAGTTAAATTTCAAGAATTTTAAACTATGTTCATACATTCATTCAACCTCGACCAAGTTCCAATGATTCACGAACTATTAAACGAATATGATTATATATGTATATGTGTATATATATTATAACTTGAAACTTAAACAAAATATTAGATTAAATACTTTATATGATTGTATCTGTTTCAAAATATTTATCAATGGAATTAGAAGATAAGATCAAATGATTGAATTATCAGATATATTGAATTATGATTACAAGTCTCTGTTGAAAGGCCCACGTTGATTTGAGAAATCTTTCCATTTTAACAATATTCGGAAAATGGTAAAGTGATTTATAAATAAGAACAAATTGTCAATCATTGAGAACTAGAAAAAGGATAGTGGAAGATTGAATCTCATAAAGACTCGATTGATCTATTTAGTTTCAAACGTATAAAAACGTTTTCAGTTTAAAAAGAACTTTATTATTAAAACGTATATAACTTTTATAAATATCTAGAACCACTTTTGACAACTCATTACTTAACTAGTATGATAAAGATAACGATATTTATATTTTATTTTATTAAATATATATAACGATTTAAATTAATATTATATATATTTATACGCGTATTATACGTACATAGTTTTATACTTTTACTATACTTAAACTTTACCTTTACTTTATTTTTACTTTACTTTAACTTTAATAATTCACTTTAATAATTCATACTTTAATAATTTACTTTAATAATTCATACTTTAATAATTCACTTTAATAATTCATACTTTAATAATTCACTTTAATAATTCATACTTTAATAATTCACTTTAATAATTCATACTTTAATAATTCACTTTAATAATTCAAAAATCTATTATAAATAGAATTCAATAGGTTTCATTATTTCATAGAAACTTGAAAATATTTTTCTCTAAACTCTCTCAATCGATTTACATATATATATTTACTCCGTATTATTTCAAGATATTATTAGTATACATAAAATATTACGACGGAGTGATGTCCAAGTGATTTCGAAATTGTTTTTCGAGTAGGATAGGATTAAGGAAATTATGGGTTATAGCTATGGAGGTGATTGAGTATGGTTCATGGGTATGCTCGTGAGGTCAATATAGTATTTATCATTTCCGTTGCGTCTACGTACCTTTCCTACAATATTGAATCTCAATATTGATACGTGAGTACTCATAATTTAACTTTTACATACTAATAGTGTATCCCTGACTAGTGCTCGAGTATTTAGGATTATGCATGCTTGTACTTTTGATATTGCCCTTAGACAGGTTAGGTTGAATCTTGAATTAGTTACACTTGCGGTTGAGATAAGGTATAAGATATGCATGTCCTTGGAAAGCTAGCAAAAAATTAAGAACTTTTCCTTTAGATATCGAATGGTTTCGATGAACGGATTAGAAATTATAATCAATTGAATTTTCGATATTTTTATTAAAAATGATTATTATTATTATTGTCGTTTTTATCGTCGTTCTAGTTTTATCTTATTATTATCATTATTATTATCTTTATCAATAAAAGGGATTTATCATTAAAAATTGTTTTTTTTATTATTACTATCGTTATTATCGTTAAAGTTATAATTAGTATTATTATTATTATTATCCAATTATTATTATTATTATTATTATTATTATTATTATTATTATTAGTATTATTATTATTATTATTATCATTATTAATATATATATATCATTATTTAAAAATGGTTATTGTTATTGTTATTATTATTATTACTATATTATCATTAAGATAATTATTAGTATTATCGTTAATAATGTTATAGTAACTATCATTATTAATATTAGTGTAATTAAAATAAATATTTGTAACACCTAATTATTTTGATTACTATTATTATCATTATTATGAACACGATATAAAAGACGATTAAAAGCTATTAAATGAAATGATTAAGAAATAATGAGTAAGAGTATCATGATGAAATTAAAATATTATAAGATATTGATTTAGATAAAATTATCGTTCTTATTATTTGTATCATTACTATTATTATTAGAAGTAACGTTAGTATTAAAACTATCATTTTAACAAAAATTATCATTTTAATAGAAATGTCATTGTTACTATAAAATATCATTATTATTATTATTTTAAATAGAATTATTATTTTAAAGATAATATTAAAAATTATCGTAAATATTAAAGTTATCATAATCAGAATTATCGTTTTATCATAATGTCATCCTTGTAATTATAAATATTGATATTTTTATAATAATAAGTATTATTACAAAATAATACAACTTTTACTTACTATCATTATAGATATTATTTTATCAAATAAATATGTGATACAAACATATTTTACTACGTCTAATAACTTACTTTAATAATACCTATCATATTATCTTTATGATATTAAATGAACCCTATAAATTTTATTACTTAATATATATAAAAGTATATTTTATTATATAAATTTAATATAAAATTTTATTTATTAATAAATAAATTATATTATTTACTCTAATAAATCTTTTAAAAATATTTAAAAATATAAAACGACGATATTTAAACTATATATTAATCATGTATAGATTTTTGGAAATTATTTTGAGTCAAATTTACTTTTGTTGACTTTTGCATATTAGTCTCGAGCATTAGGATTGTGGTACACTATGACTTGACCTAATTTGTTAGACAAATATTGACCAACACATAAATATATATAATTAATTTAGGTTCGTGAATCCGAGGCCAACCTTGCACTTGTTCAATGACGTTATATGTATTTTTACTACGAAATACAGTATGGTGAGTTTCATCTGCCTTTTTACCCTTTATATTTTTGGGACTGAGAATACATGCGCTTTTATAAATGTTTGACGAAATAGACACAAGTAATTGAAACTACATTCTATGGTTGAATTATCGAAATCGAATATGCCCCTTTTTATTAAAGTCTGGTAATCTAAGAATTAGGGAATAGACAACCTAATTGACACGAATCCTAAAGATAGATCTATTGGGCCTAACAAACCCCATCCAAAGTACCGGATGCTTTAGTACTTCGAAATTTATATCATGTCCGAAGGAGGATCCCGGAATGATAGGGGATATTCTTATATGTATCTAGTTAATGTCGGTTACCAGGTGTTCACCATATGAATGATTATTTTTGTCTCTATGCATGGGACGTATATTTATGAGAACTGGAAATGAAATTCTTGTGGTCTATTAAAATGATGGAAATAAATGATTGTGATAAACTAATGAACTCACCAACCTCTTGGTTGACACTTTAAAGCATGTTTATTCTCAGGTGTTAAAGAAATCTTCCGCTGTGCATTTGCCCATTTTAAAGATATTACTTGGAGTCTTTCATAGCATATTTCGAAGAACGTTGCATTCGAGTCATTGAGTTCATCAAAGATTATTATTAAATCAATTTATAGTTGGATAGTGGATATTATGAAATGGTATGCATGCCTGTCAATTTTCGATGTAAAGAAAGTTTGTCTTTTAAAAACGAATGCAATGTTTGTAAAATGTATCATATAGAGGTCAAATACCTCGCAATGTAATCAACTATTGTGAATCGTTTATAATGCATATGAACGGGTCCTTTTAGTTGGTATCAGAGCGGTGGTCTTAGCGAACCAGGTCTACATTAGTGTGTCTAACTGATAAGTCGATAGGATGCATTAGTGAGTCTGGACTTCGACCGTGTCTGCATGTCAAAAGTTTTGCTTATCATTTTGTGTCAAAAATTAACTACTTATCATCCTCAGAAAATTATCTACTTATCATTTTTAGTCTAAGACACGTCTTGCTGCATTTATTGCATGAATAGTGTATAGATAAAAATTCATATCTTAGCATATCTGCTAAATCATATCTTATCGTATCTGTTACTTTAAACTTTGCCTGACATATCCCGCAAAGTCCTCCGTAATCTACAAAATCTTTTGATCTATATATATATATATATATATATATATATATATATATATATATATATATATATATATATATATATATATATATATATATTCTATGTAATTAGAATACCATCCGTTAGCCAAAATCATTTCATATCGAAAAAAAAAATCCTTTATCCAATCATACGAAATGGAATTCGTCATCAGTTCAAGTCACTCAGATTCCGAAATGGAATCCCATTCAAGCTCTGAAAGCAGTGTGACCGGAATAGATCAACCAATCAATCATCACCTATTCTGGATGAATTGGGGATGGGTTCGTAGCCTCCTCAATCATTGGAGACAAGAAGAAGGTGATCCCTTCCATCCACCACATTGCCCTCTTGACAAAGAACCTGAAGCACTTACCGGCGAACCTGTCCGAAACACCATTTTCTCACTCATTTCCAGAGTATCTCGTCACGATTATATATTACATCAAATTTTAGATTTTATTTATCCGCTCGTCCCAACCGACAATCACCCCGGTGTAATAGAAGAAGTCAACTAGCTTCGCGCTCGGGTAGTGGCTTTGGAGAATATGGTGCAGAGATTACAAACGCCAGTAGCAGCATCAGCAGCATAACCAGTACCACCATCATCAACGCCAACAGTACCATTACCACCTCCAACCAAAACTGCGTCGTAAACCTCAACTTCACAATCTGTCCCACGAGCATCAACGTCATACGCACCATAGATACCAAGGAGTACCAACAACAATAACTGACGAAGTATTAATTCATAACTTCATTGGAGAAACATTCCGCGGCGATTATGTAATCTCTAAAGTCTTAGAGATTATCTAATCTAGCCCTAACCATAAATCAGTTAAGCGAACCAAAATGATAGAAGGAAGAGTAGAAACCCTGACAAAAATGGTGTGTGATTAACAAGCTAAACTTGCTTTACTAACAGCATCAACAGTACCGTCAGCGTTACCAGCATCGTCAGTACAGTCAACATCCGAATCAACAACACCGATAACATCACAAACTCCGTCAGTTCAAGAATCAATGTGGACATCATTACGAATCAATAACGTGTATATTGTATCAACGAGTTATGAAGAATTAACTCATTCCCTCTCAAGAAATTATATGTATATATATATATATATATATATATTTTTTTTTTTTTAAATAAATCTTTCCGTGCTAAGCTATTGTGTGTGAATCTTAACTACTCGGTTAATTCATATTACAAATATGCAACAATGTACGTCCTTCGGCCGCAACTTAACCAGCGTTAACTACAATCTCTGTCGCAATTCAACAAATTCCAATTCATAATAAATCGAGTATATATTTGATTTTACACTTTCATCATCGATGTACCCTAAACTTTTCAGATAACATCATTCGTACTTTGCGAAATTCACAAGAATTCCACGAACCGAACATCATACATCAACAAATAACGAAGTATTGATTCATAATTTCAATGTCATTAAAGAAATACTGCGTAAAAGTTATGTGCTTTTTAAAGCCTTTAGGGATTATTCAATTCTAGTTTCAACCGTAAATCAAATGAGTTTAATTTAACATTAACTCATTAAATCTATGTTACATCTGAAGAAAATATACATATATATATTTTCATAAAGACTGTAATAAAATTCTTTTGTACAAAATATTAATTGTGAAATTTTTTTTAACGGGTAGGTAATACCCGAGAGATATATAAATTCACAATTAATATGTTACATTCTTCAAATCTGATTCAGCAAATCATCCATTATACTCCCTACTTTCACAACAATATACATTCTTTTATAGAAATCAAAACAACCATACTCATTCAAAATTTAATTACATATTCTGATTTTGAAATCTCAAAATTCAACTTGAGATATGACCAAAATCATCACTCTTAGATCCTTACATCTTTCACAAGCTATATTTTGACTTCAAAACTGTGTTAGAACATCAAATGTATGTTAACGATTACAATCTGTGTTCAAACCCTTCGAAAATTTCTGAAGACACTTCGAATGATGAGCAATCGAGATGATGATCCAACCACATGTTGCCCACAGTTATATACCCGAAAAACTCTTGAAACCAAAGTAAAAGTTTAAACAACGTATCCGCGTCAGATTCTTTGGCATTTATTAGCAAAAATAACTTTGCGACTCCTATTCAAAGTAGCCAGTTTTGTCACAGCTCCAGCAAGTCAACTTCGACTTTTCAGTCAGATTAACCTTATTATAACCTTGAGATATACACCATCGTTACCAGGGAACCTTTTACATTCCACCACATTATTAGCAGATGTACCAACAACTTCATTACCCTTTGACTTTAGCCTCTCCAAAAAGTCATTATAATTATTCATTGAAACCCCATCATTTACTCATTCGCATCTTGTAATGAGAATTGCCATACGAATCATTGGGAATTAGCAATCAGTATTTTGAAATCTCACAGCATGTCTACGCCAACAGTTATATGTGTATATATAACGTCTATCTTCTGGACTTAATTTGAATGTGAAGTTTCTGAAAAACACTCCGAACTACGAATTGGTTCTCCGAAAATGGAAAAATTGCTGATGAAGCAGCAAAAACTATAAACGACTTTAAACGGTAAAAGATGGATGATAATGATGAAGTGTGCTGGCAAAGCGCAGAAAAAGAGAAGTTTTGGAACTGGAAAACGGATTGAGCAAAGTAGGAAGGAGGCTGTGGACAAATTACAAAGACTGAACCTGACTTCAAAGGATCCAAATGATTCAGTACCTGCTGAAGTCATTAACGAATACCTTGCTCCTGACTCTAAACCCCTGCGAACAATATTCTTCATCATCCTCTGATATTAGAAATTCTAAAATATCATCATATCTTTCATTATAAATATCCTCCATATTTCTGAAGTTATTTTCTTAATTTTTCTTATTTGAAATCATTTACCTCTTCGCGCTATCTGTATTACATCATAAAAGAAACTATTTTAGTTTCTAAATTCTAAAACATTCAAGTTTAAAATAGGAATATTTTGAAGTAGTGTTGGGAACTGAAGCATGATTTAGTATAATATAATGACACTTGATCAATGTGATTATATTACAGTAAGTCATGATGAGTTTCTAAATGGAACGTGATGATTAACAGATCATAACATCATCATGTGCCATGTTATATGACTCTTGTATTCTATTTAACCTCTAAAATATCAAGAAAATATTTCTTGATGATTCGGCCTTTTCCAAGGTATTCTAGTAATTTGACAATTCAAGATCGTGCCATCACAATTTCCTTCCTAGAACATTAACAATGTTCATTCTGAAATTCAAATCTGTGAATTCTGGACCATTACAAGCGGTGCTTAACGCAAGAAGAAGAAACGAAAGACAAAACTCCGAAATAGAAATTGGGGTATAAATTGCAGCAAATAAAAGAGAGCATTAACTGTGAATGATAATGATTATAGAAGACAGAAGCAGAGACTTTGAAATATAAGGGAACATATAAAGCCCAACGACAAACCAGAAATTATAAACCATATATATCGATGCATATAGCAATATAAAGACACGGGAGAACTAGAAACACTATAAACTCAAGAGTATAGTAGAAGTAAATAGATTCTTCCGGCGGTAGATGAAAAAGAAGAATGATCGATATGAAAGTTAGAAGTATATCGAGAATCAGAACTGGATGGAGCATATTGATGAATACTTTAAAATATGAGTTGAAGGGGAAAGAATAGAAGGTGATGAAACATGACTAGGAACTTAGAAATCAACAGATTTAACTCACACAATGGCGGAATAAGTGAATCAAACCCTCTAGTGAATAGGTTAAGTTTTTTTTTTTGATTAATTTAGTTAAACCACAACTAAATCAAGTGTGATTAGATCAACACCTAGAGCTATTATTCACCACCTGGGTGATTTGGACTGAGAGAGAATCGGAGGAGCTCACTAGATCTGAGTGTGTGTAACAAATGAGAGGCTTAACCTAAAATGAAAAACATAAGACTTTATATACCCCTGCTGTTGACTCACCCATACGATTCATTCATCACACGTACGAGTTGGCTTCATCAGCCGTACGGGTGATCACTCACTCGTATCTTCTCATTTAGGTTGTAATTGTGACTTAGCTCAGCATCAACCGTGCGTATGAGCCTGTCAGCTGTACTAGTGAGGCTTCACTCTTACGTCTGACTAAGTCTAACATAGTCAAACATCTAAATCTCGTTCCTGCAGTTCCTGTAACCACATACAAACACGGATAGGATAATAACGAGAAATCATGGTGGCCTGTAAACTGTTGTACCTGCAATGGACGTGGGTAGATGTCTAGAGACTTGCATAAAATGCATCAACAGAAGGTGTGAGTTGTAAGGAAACGAAGGAGGTGAATTTATAAGAAAATCTTCGACAGAACAATTAAAATGGACGATCGCATTTAAAGCGGATCCTAATTCCCTTGATTACTGGAGAGTCAAATCTTATTAAGAAGATTTTCTTTAAATCCCTTGAAATCTGGGAATCAATCATATCTACGTCAAATGATAAGATGAATCTACACTTACTCATTTCACTCTTCTATGTTAGCTTCATTCGTACTCTTCATATAAATGGATTGTTTATCCAAATTATTCGCTGATGATAAAACTCTAATTTTCAGCCCGTATGCATCATGAAAACATACTTATTATCATTCACGACCTTTCCACTCAAATTTCGGGACGAAATTTCTTTAACGGGTAGGTACTGTGACAACCCGGAAATTTCCAACCAAATTTAAACTTTAATCTTTATATGTTTCCGACACGATAAGCAATATTTGTTAAGTTAAATTTCAAGAATTTTAAACTATGTTCATACATTCATTCAACCTCGACCAAGTTCCAACGATTCACGAACTATTAAACGAATATGATTATATATGTATATGTGTATATATATTATAACTTGAAACGTAAACAAAATATTAGATTAAATACTTTATATGATTGTATCTGTTTCAAAATATTTATCAATGGAATTAGAAGATAAGATCAAATGATTAAATTATCAGATATATTGAATTATGATTACAAGTCTCTGTTGAAAGGCCCACGTTGATTTGAGAAATCTTTCCATTTTAACAATATTCGGAAAATGGTAAAGTGATTTATAAATAAGAACAAATTGTCAATCATTGAGAACTAGACAAAGGATAGTGAAAGATTGAATCTCATAAAGACTCGATTGATCTATTTAGTTTCAAACGTATAAAAACGTTTTCAGTTTAAAAAGAACTTTATTATTAAAACGTATATAACTTTTATAAATATCTAGAACCACTTTTGACAACTCATTACTTAACTAGTATGATAAAGATAACGATATTTATATTTTATTTTATTAAATATATATAACGATTTAAATTAATATTATATATATTTATACGCGTATTATACGTACATAGTTTTATACTTTTACTATACTTAAACTTTACCTTTACTTTATTTTTACTTTACTTTAACTTTAATAATTCACTTTAATAATTCATACTTTAATAATTTACTTTAATAATTCATACTTTAATAATTCACTTTAATAATTCATACTTTAATAATTCACTTTAATAATTCACTTTAATAATTTATACTTTAATAATTCACTTTAATAATTCAAAAATCTATTATAAATAGAATTCAATAGGTTTCATTATTTCATAGAAACTTGAAAATATTTTTCTCTAAACTCTCTCAATCGATTTACATATATATATTTACTCCGTATTATTTTTGTAATTATAAATATTGATATTTTTATAATAATAATTATTATTACAAAATAATATAACTTTTACTTACTATCATTATAGATATTATTTTATCAAATAAATATGTGATACAAACATATTTTACTACGTCTAATAACTTACTTTAATAATACCTATCATATTATCTTTATGATATTAAATGAACCCTATAAATTTTATTACTTAATATATATAAAAGTATATTTTATTATATAAATTTAATATAAAATTTTATTTATTAATAAATAAATTATATTATTTACTCTAATAAATCTTTTAAAAATATTTAAAAATATAAAACGACGATATTTAAACTATATATTAATCATGTATAGATTTTTGGAAATTATTTTGAGTCAAATTTACTTTTGTTGACTTTTGCATATTAGTCTCGAGCATTAGGATTGTGGTACACTATGACTTGACCTAATTTGTTAGACAAATATTGACCAACACATAAATATATATAATTAATTTAGGTTCGTGAATCCGTGGCCAACCTTGCACTTGTTCAATGACGTTATATGTATTTTTACTACGAAATACAGTATGGTGAGTTTCATTTGCCTTTTTACCCTTTATATTTTTGGGACTGAGAATACATGCGCTTTTATAAATGTTTGACGAAATAGACACAAGTAATTGAAACTACATTCTATGGTTGAACAGACACCCTAATTGACGCGAATCCTAAATATAGATCTATTGGGCCTAACAAACCCCATCCAAAGTACCGGATGCTTTAGTACTTCGAAATTTATATCATGTCCGAAGGAGGATCCCGGAATGATAGGGGATATTCTTATATGTATCTAGTTAATGTCGGTTACCAGGTGTTCACCATATGAATGATTATTTTTGTCTCTATGCATGGGACGTATATTTATGAGAACTGGAAATGAAATTCTTGTGGTCTATTAAAATGATGGAAATAAATGATTGTGATAAACTAATGAACTCACCAACCTTTTGGTTGACACTTTAAAGCATGTTTATTCTCAGGTGTTAAAGAAATCTTCCGCTGTGCATTTGCCCATTTTAAAGATATTACTTGGAGTCTTTCATAGCATATTTCGAAGAACGTTGCATTCGAGTCATTGAGTTCATCAAAGATTATTATTAAATCAATTTATAGTTGGATAGTGGATATTATGAAATGGTATGCATGCCTGTCAATTTTCGATGTAAAGAAAGTTTGTCTTTTAAAAACGAATGCAATGTTTGTAAAATGTATCATATAGAGGTCAAATACCTCGCAATGTAATCAACTATTGTGAATCGTTTATAATGTATATGAACGGGTCCTTTCATATATATATATAAAAGGTAAATAAGATATCATACAAAATATTATATAAGTAATAAATTGTAATATTAATATATTAAATAAGATTACAAGTTAAAAATATAGTTGTATACTAATAGTATTATTATCTCATTATTATTAGTAATATTAATATTAATATCAGTATTATTAATATTAATACATATAATAGTTAGATATAAAATTTGATACAATTAATGTGTTTCTATCATTATAATTATTATTAGTATTTTTAATAATATTAACAATGTTATTATTAATAAAGTTTATTAATTATTAATACGAATTTAATATAAAATATATATACTGATTAAGGTACACAAAAATCAGATTTATATAAATAAAATCGTACAGATAGATTCCAGGTTAAATTACAGATCACTTTCAACTATTTTGATTTTGTTTTTGGTCTGAAAACTTTTGAAAAACGAATCCCAAATTGTACAATTCAGTGAGACATCTTTTCCTTCTTTTATTTTTTTTGTATTTTACTTCATGGATTATTAATCTGTCGCACCATCTGTTATACAATACTAGCAGTACAAATAATGAAGGGATTAAACTCAGTCATACGAATTTTCTTCCACAATCAATTATTAGTTATATCAATTGTGATTACTTCAATCAATTCCTGGAATAAAAATAAAGTATGTATTTATTTATTTTCTGCTGATATACCTCTGTTTTCATATCTTAAATCAAAAACTCGATTAGGTATCATTTTAAAAAAATCTAAAATTGCAGTTGTGTGAGGAATCATCTAATCGTACTAACTGCAAAAATTCATGTTCTAATTTCTCAAATTGAATCTAAATTTTGGAGTCAAAGTTTTTGAACTAAAAAGTCAAACAATTGTTTTTGATTAAATTCGAGTTCAATGTTACGTTTTGAGTTTAATTAATGATGGAGAAAGTTTTTAGGAAGGAATTGAAACATAATTTGTTTTATAATCTTTAGCTAATTCATAGCCATTCGAAAAATCAATTTTTTTTTTTAAAAGTATATCAGCGACGGCAGTTTGCTGTATAATATATTTTTTTTTTCCTTTCTCTGTTAATCCCAAATTATCCACAACCAGTCGTTTTCTGTTCCATTTAGGGATCTAAATCAAAGTTGAAATCCGTTGTAATGATTGATTTGATCTCTGGTTGGTTCAAAGTTTTGATTAAGAAGATGAATGTGGAAATAGGTTAAAGGAAAATAGAACCCATATTAATTAACAAAGAAACAGGCAGAGCAATGGTTAGAGAGGGTGTCGGTGAACGAGAGGTCTCGGGTTCGATCCCTTCCAGGGTCATTTTTTTTAGGTCGAATTTTTATGAGGTAGTCTTTCTTCCTTTATTATTATTATTATTATTATTATTATTATTATTATTATTATTATTATTATTATTATTATTATTATTATTATTATTATTATTATTATTATTATTATTATTATTATTATTATTATTATAATTATTATTATTATTATTATTATTATTATTGTTGTTGTTGTTGTTAATAAGTTTTGTTATTAGTGTTAGGTTAATTGTTATTAATACTATCGTTAATATGATTTATGTTATTATTATTATTAACATTATTATGAACATAATACAATTTAACATTATAAATATTATTATAAGAATAATAATTGCTCTTATTATTATTATTATCATAATTAAAAGTATAATATCTATTATTATTATTACTATGAGTATTACTCCCGATATTATTAGTGATTTTAGAACTTCTGTATTATTGTCATTATGATGAAAAGGTTTATTAATAATAGTATTATGAAAATAATACAAATTATTATTATTTTCGTAAATATTAGTACTAGTATCATTTTAGACTTATTATTAAATAAAAGTAATATTATTAGGATTACCACTAGTAATAAGATTGTTATAATAATTATTATTATTATTAAGTATTATGTAATAATATCAAAATTATTAATTTCATTACCATTACTATTAAATTATCAATCTTATTAAAACTACTGATGTTATCATTATATTTAATATTAGTATTATCATTATATTATTTCAAATATTATCTTAGTATTATTAAAATACTGTTTTAACAAACAAATGATATATATATATATATATATATATATATATATATATATATATATATATATATATATATATATATATATATATTTAATATATAAAACATAACAAACTTAATATCTTAGTTAGTTAAAATATATAAAATGAATACATGGAACATATAAGTTATTAACATAAAAATGATATAACTAATACATTTACATATATATATATGTGTGTGTGTTCAATTACAACTATGAATATTAATAAGTATACAAATGATATAGGTTCGTGAATCTGAGGCCAACCCTAATTTGTTCAATATAGTCATATGTATTTTTACTACAAAATACAGTATGGTGAGTTTCATTTACCTTTTTACCCTTTATATTTTTGGGCTGAGAATACATGCGCAATTTTTATAAATGTTTTACGAAATAGACACAAGTAATCGAAACTACATTATATGGTTGAATTATCGAAATCGAATATGCCCCTTTTTATTAAGTCTGGTAATCTAAGAATTAGGGAACAGACACCCTAATTGACGCGAATCCTAAAGATAGATCTATCGGGCCCAACAAGCCCCATCCAAAGTACCGGATGCTTTAGTACTTCAAAATTTATATCATGTCCGAAGGAGGATCCCGGAATGATGGGGATATTCTTATATGCATATTGTGAATGTCGGTTACCAGGTGTTCAATCCATATGAATGATATTTTTGTCTCTATGCATGGGACGTATGTTTATGAGAAATGGAAATATGAAATCTTGTGGTCTATTAAAATTATGAAATGATTATTTATGTTAAACTAATGAACTCACCAACCTTTTGGTTGACACTTTAAAGCATGTTTATTCTCAGGTATGAAAGAAATCTTCCGCTGTGCATTAGCTCATATTAGAGACATTACTTGCAGTCATTCATGGCATATTTTAAAAGACGTTGCATTCGAGTCGTTGAGTTCATCAAGATTATTATTAAGTCAATTATAGTTAGATGTATTATGAAATGGTATGCATGCCGTCAACTTTCGATGAAATGAAAGATTGTCTTTTCAAAAATGAATACAATGTTTGTAAATGTATCATATAGAGGTCAAGTACCTCGCGATGTAATTAACTGTTGTGAATCATTTATAATCGATATGGACTTCGTCCGGATGGATTAGGACGGGTCTCTACAATGTGTCATCATGAACCAATTCATAAATACCATTCAAAGGTGAAGCCTTAAAATAGAACACATTATCTAAAGAAACATGGATATCATCATCAATAAAATTGAAATCAAAACCACATTGTCTTAAACGGGAAATAGAAATAATATTTCGAGATAAATCGTGTGCATACAAAACATTTTTCAAAATAAGCTCCAAACCACTTGGAAGCTTCAAAACAAAGTAGCCTTGAGCTTTCACTTGCACCCTTGCTCCATTACCCATGAAGAGACTTGTTGTTCCTGCATCTTGATTACTTCTTTTGAACCCCTGTAAAGAATTGCAAATATGAGTTCCACATCCTCTGTCTAATACCCATGTATTAGAAGAAGTAATACTAAGCTCAATGTATACCATATATTTGCATTACCTGAGGTTTGCCCTGCATCCCTCTTTTCTTTCAACTCCTTGAGGTAGATCGGGCAGTTGCGTTTCCAGTGACCCATTTCACCACAACCAAAGCACGGATCTTCCTTGAGGTTAGCTTTACTGGCAACCTTTTGCTTCTTGTTATTGTTGGTTAGGGTAACCATCTTCCCCTTTCCCTTGCCTTTTCCTTGGTAGGCGGGTCCTTTCCTCTTAGCCGT
Source organism: Rutidosis leptorrhynchoides (assembly GCF_046630445.1). Lineage (NCBI taxonomy): Eukaryota > Viridiplantae > Streptophyta > Magnoliopsida > Asterales > Asteraceae > Rutidosis > Rutidosis leptorrhynchoides. Next base: position 54,486,216 of record NC_092334.1, read on the forward strand.
CTTTGGCTTAGAAGTGTTATTGTTTTTGGACCCGCCTTCATTGATCATAAACATGGGTGAAGCCCTTTTACCCATGCTCGCTTCGGCCGTCTTAAGCATGGCATGTAATTCGCCAATGCTCTTATCCCATCCATTCATGTTGTAATTCATTACAAATGTGTCAAACCTCTTTGACAAAGAATTAAGGATAAGGTCCGTGGCTAATTCATTAGATACATTGCAGTTTAGACGGTTCGCACGATCAATTAGGCTTTTCATCTTAAGGACATAAGATGAAACGGATTGGGAGTCGTCCATCCGACATGCATGAAGCGCTGGAACCGTTTCGAAGCGCTCGACACGAGCTTGTTGAAGGAACATCTCCTTCAATTGTGTGATCATGTCATATGCACTATGATGCTCGAAATCCTTTTGGAGTTCTGGTATCATAGTCCCAAGCATGAGGCAAGAAACTTTCACCGAATCGGTGCAATATTTCTCCCAATAAGCCATGCCTTCCGTATCATCCTTGTCCGGTTGATCGGGAATGGGGTCTTCCAACACATACGCCCTATCCTCTAGTTTGAGGACAATTCTTATATTGCAAAACCAATCCATGAAGTTCGTATGGTTGAGTTTTTCCTTTTCGAGGATTGACCTCAACGATAGGTTGTTAAAGTTGATGGGTGCGTTTGGAATGTTGTTGTTATTGGCGGCCATCTACAAAATTTAACAAAGTTGTTTAAGTATCAATTTTAATTTAACAATCAATACCCTTTAAGTCCAATTGATATTTATTAAATTTCAGAATCCAACGGTAAACCAAATTTCGATTAGGTGACCTTTATCCCGTCATTTGATTTAGCTAGGTAGTCATTATATGACAATTGCAATCCTTTTGCAACTTCTAAGTTATGGAATCATGCAATCCTTTTGCATGGCATATTTATTCCATCAACGCCTATTTGTTCCTCATGCTTCGGTGATCCTAAGTTCATGATTCCCAAATCAAGTCATCCTACTTGTGTAAATGTGTAAATTTAACATACAAGTGGTTAGGTGACCTTTATCCCACAAGTGTGCGAAATTCACCTTAATCATATTAGTTTGCTCAAAACGGTTAGGTGACCTTTATCCCATTATGAGTTCCCTAATTATTTTTAAGTGTCACACAAAAGGATGGCGTTTAACTTGTTTGCCTTGTTAATAAGGGATTTTAAGTTTTCATTATTTCTAGTTTAAGAAAACATTTATGCCATACACCAACATGCATTTAGTGTATGGTACTTATGAAAAACCGTTTTCATGTCTTGTAATTAAGCCAATTACTTGATATAAACCATTTTATATATGTGATCCTTTTAGTGTTCTTAATAACCATTTATTAATGTCCTTTTGCCATTTCAATTTAACCATTTAAATTATCGTTTTGCATGTCATTAATAATGTCTAATTTAACCAATTAAATTGTCATTTTGCTTGTTGTTAACTTGTAATTTACTTGTAGCAACCAAACATACAAACACAATAAACAACCATGCATGCAAAACAAATATGTTCACAATCAAGCCATTTTTGGTAGACATTTGTTTAGCCGAAAACAAATGCCACCGGTTAAGGAGTTATAACACAAAGTAGGAGATTTCAAAATCTCCCACTTAATCTTGTATCTTCCTTGTCTTCATCTTGCATCTTCATCGTTTACAAAAAATATATATCCTAATACATTTCTTCTAAAAAATGAAAATACAACCTAATCTATATTACATACCAAATATAAAATAAATTACATAACCAAAATTAATATTACATACCAAATGAATAATTAATATTACAAACCAAATAGAATGAATATTACAACCAAATTGAAATATTAACAAATCAACCAAACAAATATTCATTCAAACACAAGGTCATGGCTATGATTGTAAATATTAATTTATCAACAAATATGAACCAAATGGCAATTCCAAAACCACTTTTGGAACCCCTACAAATTCGGCCAAAACCATAGACCCTCCCAAACCCGAAAATTTTTGCATTCCATATTCATGCATGTACTTGGAATGCAAATATAGTGGGTTTAAAGACCATATAAAAGAAGCATATTTCATAGACTTCGGCTCTAGATACCATTGATGGAATTCAACATAACAACATGTTTATAATGTCAACATAATCACAAATCCATTTTGTGATAGTAAAGAAAGCGAAAGCATGATGGTTTATAAAAACAAGTTTATATGTTAAACCATATTAGATGAATTCCATATTGTTATCAAGTCTTGAAACATATGCTTACATATAAGAACAAGGAAGTAAGATATATACCTCCTCAAGCTAGTTGAGGGTTATTTTCAATTGAGCAAGATGATGATGAAGATGATGAATGAATGCCTCTAACTTGAAGCCTCAAGTGTGAAAATACCCCAAGCCTTTTGTGCACCAACACCACCTTTAATTTAGTTAGGATTTTGACACTTAATGAAATAGAATATCAAGCAAAAGAACCACTCTTTCTCCTTGAAAAATCTCGGCCAGCAGCTCAAGGAGAAGCAGAATTTTACTTGCTATTTTATGTGTGTATTATCTCTCACTTGAGTCAAAGCCTTGGTTCACTAGTTAAGCATGTACCTTGGCACTTGTGTGGTCTTAAAAGTAACAAATTTAGGCATGGGATGGTCTCCTTGGGGCTGCAAAAACCGTCCACCACCATCCCATATTATAATCACATTAGTTTTTTTTTTAACTTATAAAAAAGCCATGTAATTGTTAATGTTACTTGCATATTTTATAAACCTTTTATAAAATAGTACACATTATAATTATTTAAACCTATAAATAATTAAATATAAATTATCCAAATAATTTATCTCAAGTGATAATATTTTAGAAAACCGATTTTCTAAAGTTCAAGTGTCGCGTATTTATTTAACGATCCAATCGTTAAGATTAAATACATATAAAGTGTTGGTAAGCTTGTTATTGGGTATGACCCGACTTGGATCATAACATATTAGCCACATTAATTTAATATGTCTCTTGGGCATACAAAATACCTTCATAATAAGGGAAAGGGCATCAAAATAGAGAAACCTGATTTCGACCCCGATGAACTTTATATGTATCGTAAACGCCCGTATTTCTTAGATTTTAACAATAATCCGGGAACATCTAAGCCACCAGGTTTTTCTAAACCATTTGTGAAAATGACGGCTCGTATTAGAGGATCACCATGTATCCCTAGGAAATTAGCCAAACGAACTAAGTTCGAAGAAGAACAAATGAGTGAGTCAGAATAAAGAGTTGTAATCATGCTGTGTAATATCTGTATTGTTGTGTGCTTGTACTTTTAAGATATATGTAAAAAAATTTTGTATTATTTGTTAATTATCTTTTACGAATCTAATCCTTGTTTATTTTACAGTATAAAAATAAAAAAATGGACGTTAAGGATAGACAACCAAAAATTTTAGAAGACCTACCAGGGGATATGATTGATGAAATCTTGTCTAGAGTCGGGCAGAATTCATCAGCACAATTATTTACGGCAAAATTAGTTTGTCGAACGTTTGAAAGACATTCCAGGCACGCCATAGTTTATAAAAGGCTTTCTTTTGAAAGATGTGGCATATCACATTGGGGAGACTTTAAGTTACGCCAAGTTTTCTTTAAGGCATTTAGCGCGAGAAATCTAGATGCAATTTTACGCTACGGGTTACGAACCTATTTTGACTCAACATATCCCAAAATAGGACTCCGATCTCTAGAAAGAGCTTCTAACATAACATAAAGAAGCATGTTATGCTTACGGGTTAATAATGTTCGCTTCTCATCAAATTGAGAAAAAGAACATTGGGTTGAAACTTTTAAATAAAACCTTCCCACAAGTGACGGACTCGGTAGTTGAGGTGAGAAACAAGGTTTTTAGATTGTTACGGGGCTGTTGTGCATTACATAACCCTCGTCCTTTTTATGAAATTACAACATGCTTCCTAGCCAACGGTCACAACGGTTATTTTCCACAAGATCAAGGATGGGAAATAATACTAGTAAAACCTGAATGCATGACTTGTTTCTGAACTTATGAATTACATGTCTTTATTTCTTTTACTGAACGACTTACATATTAACTAGAATTGCTTTTATAGCTGCCGAGTATCAAAGTTATTATGTGCTATATTTCATCCTATATGTATAATAGTGGTATTGTATGTTTGTAAAATATTGTATAAAAGTTCGAACGCGAAATATTATTGTAATAAGTTTTTCATATAGCAGCGTAGTGGTTGAATTGTATAGTAGCTACTAAGTATGAACTTAACGGGTAGGTACTACCCGAATTAAAACTATAAAATGCTAATATGAAGAAAAAGCTTTTATAAATAAGTTCATATTATGATACGAAATACTATTGACTACTCTTAAATTCTATATGATTAACTCAATTCTTTTGGCTATTTTTGAAGGAAATGGCACCGACGACTCGTCAGAACTTGAACATGAGTGAGGAAGACTTCCGTGTTTTCCTTGCTGCAAACATAGCCGCAGTACAAGCCGCAATGCAAAATAACAACAATAACTCTGGTTCTAGCAGTGGAACTAATTCCATAAGAAATCGTGTAGGATGCTCCTACAAAGAATTCACTACTTTCAAACCTTTGGAATTTGATGGAACCGAAGGTCCAATCGGATTGAAACAGTGGACCGAAAAGGTTGAATCGGTGTTTTCCATAAGTAAATGTAATGAAGAAGACAAAGTAAAGTACGCTACGCATACCTTCACATGTACTGCGTTAACATGGTGGAATACCTATCTCGAACAGGTAGGACAAGATGCAGCTTACGCACTACCGTGATCAGCATTCAAGCAATTAATGAACGAGCAGTATCGTCCCAGAAACGAGGTAAATAAGCTCAAGGTAGAGCTTAGAGGATTACAAATGCAAGGTTTCGATATCACCACATACGAACGACGATTCACAGGGTTGTGCCTATTGTGTCCCAGAATGTTCGAAGACGAAGAAGAGAAGATCGACGCATTTGTAAAAGGGTTATCGGAAAGGATTCAAGAAGATGTGAGTTCACACGAGCCCGCCTCCATACAAAAGGCAAGTCGAATGGCTCACAAACTAGTGAATCAAATCAAAGGAAGGATTAAAGAGCAGGCGGCCGAAGAGGCTAACATGAAATAAGTCAAGAGAAAGTGGGAAGAAACCAGTGACAAGAGTCACCAATACAACAACAACAATCACAACCACAATCGCAATAACTACCCCCAACAAACGCAACATTAATCGCAACAATAACTTCAACAAACGTCCCAACAACAACTACAATAACCGTCACAACAACAATAACAACAACCACAATAACAACAATAACAATCCCAACAACAATCTCAATAACAACAATGGCAACAAAAACCAAAAACAGCCATGCCAAAGGTGTGAAGAGCATCACCCGGGGTTTTGCACGACATTTTGCAACAGGTGTAAAAGAAATGGTCATAGCGTGAAGAAGTGCGAGATCTACGGACTAATGCATAACAGAACTAAAAGAACAAATAATGTCGGAACAAATAAGACCGCCATAGTTTGTTTTGGATGTGGAAAACCGGGCCACTTTAATAGAAATTGCCCGAATCGGGGGAATACTAATGGGCAGGGCCGCAGAAGAGTTTTCAATATTAATACAGCAGAAGCGCAGGAGGACCCGAAGCTTGTTACGGGTACGTTTCATATTGACAATAAATCTGCTTATGTTTTATTTGATTCGGGTGCGGATAGAAGCTATATGAGTAGAGATTTTTGTGCTAAACTAAGTTGCTCACCAACGCCCTTGGATAATAAATTTTTACTCAAATTAGCAAACGGTAAATTAATTACAGCAGATAATATATGTCGAAATCGAGAAATTAAACTGGTTAGCGAAACATTTAAGATTGACTTGATACCAGTAGAGTTAGGGAGTTTTGATGTGGAAATCGATATGGACTGGTTGAAAGAAGTGAAAGCAGAGATCGTTTGTTACAAAAAATACAATTCGCATTATACGAGAAAAAGAAAAACCCTTAATGGTGTACGGAGAAAAGAGCAACGCGAAGTTAAATCTTATTAGTAACCTGAAGGCACAAAAACTAATAAGAAAAGGTTCCTATGCTATGCTAGCACACGTCGAGAAAGTCAATTCCGAAGAAAAGAACATCAATGATGTTCCCGTCACAAAAGAATTTCCCGATGTATTTTCGAAGGAATTACCGGGACTACCTCCACACCAATCCGTTGAATTTCAAATAGACCTTGTACCGGGAGCTGCACCAATAGCTCGTACTCCATACAGACTCGCACCCATCGAAATGAAGGAACTTCAGAGCTAATTACAACAACTTTTAGAGCGTGGTTTCATTCGACCAAGCACATCACCGTGGGGAGCTCCTGTTTTGTTTGTCAAAAAGAAAGATGGTACATTTAGATTATGTATCGACTATAGAGAGTTGAACAAACTTACCATCAAGTACCGTTACCCACTACCGAGAATCAACGATTTATTTGATCAGCTGCAAGGTTCATCAGTGTACTCAAAGATTGATTTACGTTCTGGATATCATCAAATGCGGGTGAAGGAGGATGATATTCCAAAAAATGCTTTTAGAACGCGTTACGGTCATTACGAGTTTATGGTTATGCCATTTGGGTTAACTAACGAACCAGCTGTGTTCATGGACCTTATGAACCGAGTGTGTAGACCATACCTTGACAAGTTTGTCATTGTTTTCATCGATGACATACTTATTTACTCAAAAAATGATCAAGAACACGAAGAACATTTGAGAAAAGTGCTAGATTTGTTGAGGAAAGAAAAATTGTACGCTAAGTTTTCAAAGTGTGCATTTTGGTTAGAAGAAGTTCAATTCCTCGGTCACATAGTGAACAAAGAAGGTATTCAGGTAGATCCGGCAAAGATTGAAACTGTTGAAAAATGGGAAACCCCGAAAACTCCGAAACATATACGCCAATTTTTAGGACTAGCTGGTTACTACAGAAGATTCATCCAAGATTTTTCTAAAATAGCAAAACCCTTGACTGCATTAACTCATAAAGGGAAGAAATTCGAATGGAAGGATGAGCAGGAGAAAGCGTTTCAATTGTTGAAGAAAAAGTTAACTACGGCACCTATATTATCATTGCCTGAAGGGAATGATGATTTTGTGATATATTGTGACGCCTCAAAGCAAGGTCTCGGTTGTGTATTAATGCAACGAACGAAGGTAATTGCTTATGCATCTAGACAATTAAAGATTCACGAGCAGAATTATACGACGCATGATTTGGAATTAGGCACGGTTGTTTTTGCATTAAAGACTTGGAGGCACTATTTATATGGGGTCAAAATTATTATATATACCGACCACAAAAGTCTTCAACACATATTTAATCAGAAACAACTGAACATGAGACAGCGTAGATGGATTGAGTTATTGAATGTTTACGATTTCGAGATTCGTTACCACCCGGGGAAGGCGAATGTGGTAGCCGACGCTTTGAGTAGAAAAGACAGAGAACCTATACGGGTAAAGGCTATGAATATAATTATTCGTACTAACCTTACTACTCAAATAAAGGAGGCGCAACAGGGAGTTGTAAAAGAAGGGAATTTAAAAAATGAAATACCCAAAGAGTAGGAGAAACACCTTAATATTCGGGAAGACGGAACTCGATATAGAGCTGAAAGAATTTGGGTACCAACATTTGGAGATGTGAGAGAAAAGGTACTTAAGGAAGCACATAAAACCAGATATTCAATACATCCCGGAGCGGGGAAGATGTACAAAGATCTCAAGAAATTCTTTTGGTGGCCGGGTATGAAAGCCGATATTGCTAGATATGTAGGAGAATGTTTGACGTGTTCTAAGGTCAAAGCTGAACATCAGAAACCATCAGGTCTACTTCAATAACCCGAAATCTCGGAATTGAAATGGGAAAACATTACCATGGATTTCATTACTAAATTGCCAAGGACTGCAAGTGGTTATGATACTATTTAGGTAATAGTCGATCGTCTCACCAAGTCAGCACACTTTCTGCCAATGAGAGAAGATGATAAAATGGAGAAGTTAGCACGACTATACTTGAAGGAAGTTGTCTCCAAACATGGAATACCAGTCTCTATTATCTCTGATAGGGATGGCAGATTTGTTTCAAGATTTTGGCAGACGTTACAACAAGCATTAGGGACTTGTCTAGACATGAGTACTGCCTATCATCCACAAACTGATGGACAGAGCGAAAGGATGATACAAACGCTTGAAGACATGCTACGAGCATGTGTTATTGATTTTGGAAACAGTTGGGATCGACATCTACCATTAGCAGAGTTTTCCTACAACAACAGTTACCATTCGAGTATTGAGATGACGCCGTTTAAAGCACTCTATGGTAGAAAGTGCAGGTCTCCGATTTGTTGGAGTGAAGTGGGGGATAGATAGATTACGAGTCCGGAGATAATACAAGAAACTACCGAGAAGATCATCCAAATTCAACAACGGTTGAAAACCGCTCAAAGTCAACAAAAGAGCTACGCTGACATTAAAAGAAAAGATATAGAATTTGAAATTGGAGAGATGGTCATGCTTAAGGTTTCACCTTGGAAAGGCATTGTTCGATTTGGTAAAAGGGGGAAACTAAATCCAAGGTACATTGGAGCATTCAAGATTATAGATTGTGTCGGACCAGTAGCTTACCGACTTGACTTACCTCCACAACTCGCCAGGGTACATAATACTTTTCATGTCTCGAATCTGAAGAAATATTTTGCTAAAGAAGATCTCACTATTCCGTTAGACGAAATCCAAATCAATGAAAAACTTCAATTCATCGAAGAACCCGTTGAAATAATGGATCGTGATGTTAAAAGACTTAAGCAAAATAAAATACCAATTGTTAAGGTTCGATAGAATGCCCGTAGAGGACCCGAATTCACCTGGGAGCGTGAAGATCAGATGAAGCTGAAAGACCCTCACCTATTTCCTGAAGATGCGTCAACACCTTCAACCGCTTAAAATTTCGGGACGAAATTTATTTAACGGGTAGGTACTGTAGTGACCCGAACTTTTCCATGATTATATATATTGAATGAAATTGATATTTACATGATTAAGTGTTTTCAACATGTTAAACAATCAAACTTTTTAGAACTTGATTAATTAAAATGAGTTTCATGTAGACAATTGACCACCCAAGTTGACCGGCGATTCACGAACGTTAAAACTTGTAACAACTATATGATGATATATATATATGGATATATATATATATATATAGTTAACATGATATTATGGTAAGTAAGTATCTCATTAAGCATTTTAACAATGAGTTATATACATAAAAATGAGACTATTGAATAAAGAAACTCGAAACGATATATATATAACGATTATCGTTATAACAACGTTTAATTAAAATAAATACATATGTATTGAATTAAGATATGAACACACTATGTTTAACATGATAAAATGATAATTAATTATATCATTAAGTGTATTAACAATGAACTACATATGTAAAAACAAGACTACTAACTTAAGGATTTCGAAACGAGACATATATGTAACGATTATTGTTGTAACGACATTTAAATGTATATATATCATATTAAGATATATTAATACATCATAATATCATGATAATGTAATATCTCATTAGATATAATAAACAATGGGTCAAAAACATTTAACAAGATCGTTAACTTAAAGGTTTCAAAACAACACTTACATGTAACGACTAACGATGACTTAACGACTCAGTTAAAATGTATATACATATAGTGTTTTAATATGTATTCATACACTTTTGAAAGACTTCAAGACATATATCAAAGAACTTCTACTTAACAAAAATGCTTACAATTACGTCCTCATTCGTTTTCATCAACAATTCTACTCGTATGCACTCGTATTTGTACTCGTACAATACACAACTTCTAAATGTATTTACTATTGGTATATACACTCCAATGATCAGCTCTTAGTAGCCCTCATTTAGTCAACAAACATGTGGAACTAACCATTTGGCAACTAGCATGAAATATCTCACAAAATTACAAACTAATGTGACCTTAAATGAAGACCTAGTTCACGTTTTTCATCATCATCATTATCACTTTCATTTTTCAACATTCTTGCACCAAACACATCTATCTCTTGTTCTCTCTTGATGTTCTAAGTGTTCTTCATCATTTACTTCATAATCTACATCAATCTAGCTCATAAATCCTAACCTATATCAACTTATAAAACAACTACTCAAGAAAACTTCAAGAACACTTTCATGTTTGCAAGTCTACTTCCAAGCTTTCTAATCCATTTCAAGTGATCATTTAATCTCAATAAATCTTTCTTATTTATAGTAAGATATCTTTCTAATTCAAAGTAATACTCATACTCAAACTTTGATTCAATTTCTATAACTATAACAATCTTATTTCGAGTGAAAATCTTACTTGAACTTGTTTTCGTGTCATGATTCTACTTCAAGAACTTTCAAGCCATCCAAGGATCCTTTGAAGCTAGATCTATTTTTCTCATTTCCAGTAGGTTTATCCACAAAACTTTAGGTAGTAATGATGTTCATAACATCATTCGAATCATATATATAAAACTATCTTATTCGAATGTTTAAACTTGTAATCACTAGAACATAGTTTAGTTAATTCTAAACTTGTTCGCAAACAAAAGTTAATCCTTCTAACTTTACTTTTAAAATCAACTATACACATGTTCTATATCTATATGATATGTTAACTTAATGATTTAAAACCCGAAAACACGAAAAACACCGTAAAACCGGACATACGCCGTCGTAGTAACACCGAGGGCTGTTTTGGGTTAGTTAATTAAAAACTATGATAAACTTTGATTTAAAAGCTATTCTTCTGGGAAAATGATTTTTCTTAAGAACATGAAACTATATCCAAAAATCATGGTTAAACTCAAAGTGGAAATATGTTTTCCAAAATGGTCATCTAGACGTCGTTCTTTCGACTGAAATGACTACCTTTACAAAAAAGACTTGTAGCCTGTATTTTTGACTATAAACTTATACTTTTTCTGTTTAGATTCATAAACTTAAGTTCAATATGAAACCATAGCAACTTGAATCACTCAAAACGGATTTAAAACGAAGAAATTATGGGTAAAACAAGATTGGATAATTTTTGCTTGTTGTAGCTACGTGAAATTTGTAACAAATCTATACAAATCATAACTTAACCAACTTATATTGTATTATACATGTATTCTAAGATATATTATGTAATCTTCGGATACCATAGACACGATCACACGAATACAATGTTTTGACATATCATATCGACCCATCTATATATATATATTTCGGGACAGCCATAGACATTCTATATGCAGTAATGATTGAGTTAGCTATACAGGGTTGAGGTTGATTCCAAAATAATATATATACTTTGAGTTGTGATCGAGTCTGAGACTTGTAGACACTGGTCGTGGATTGATTCGAGATAATATATATTGCTTTATTTCTGTACATCTAACTGTGGACAACTAGTTGTAGGTTACTAACGAGGACTGCTGACTTAACAAACTCAAATCTTAAAACGTAATAAAAATGTTGTAAATATATTTTGATCATACTTTGATATATATGTACATATTTGTTATAGGTTCGTGAATCAACCCGTGGCCAAGTCTTACTTCCCGATGAAGTAAAAATCTGTGAAAGTGAGTTATAGTCCCACTTTTAAAATCTAATATTTTTGGGATGAGAATACATGCAGCTTTATAAATGTTTTACAAAATAGACACAAGTACGTGAAACTACTTTCTATGGTTGAATGATCGAAGCCGAATATGCCCCTTTTTGCTTGGTAGCCTAAGAATTAGTAAACCAGTCTACTAATTGACGAGAATCCTAAAGATAGATCTATTGGGCCTAACAAACCCCATCCGTTGTAGTGGATGCTTTAGTACTTCGAGTTTTTATATCATGTCCGATGGATGTCCCGGAATGATGAGGATATTCTTATATGCATCTTGTTAATGTCGGTTACCAGGTGTTCACCATATGAATGATTTTTATCTCTATGTATGGGATGATGTTTACGAAAAATGGAAATATGAAATCTTGTGGTCTATTATTACGATTGATAAATATATAGGTTAAACCTATAACTCACCAACATTTTTGTTGACGTTTTAAGCATGTTTATTCTCAGGTAATTATTAAGAGCTTCCGCTGTTGCATACTAAATTAAGGACAAGATTTGGAGTCCATGCTTGTATAATATTGTTTGAAAACTGCATTCGAAGACATTTATTGTTATGTAATATTATTGTAAACCATTATGTAATGGTCGTGTGAGAACGCTATATTTTGATTATCATTATTTGATAATCGTCGTAATATTTTAAACCTTTATCGATAAAATAAAGGTTATGGTTGCTTTAAAAATCGAATGCAGTTTTTGAAAAACGTCTCATATAGAGGTCAAAACCTCGCAAGGAAATCAATTAATATGGAACGTTTATAATCAATATGAACGGGACATTTCAGTTGGTATCCGAACGTTGGTCTTAGAGAACCAGAAAATTGCATTAGTGTGTCTTACCGAGTTTGTTATGATGCATTAGTGAGTCTGGACTTCGACCGTGTTTTCTTAAAAAAACAAAAAAAAAAACAAAAAAAAAAAAAACGAGTGTTTAACATTTTTTTTGGTTAGAAACTATATAAATATTATGTGATATATTAATCTCTTAACGTGTTTGATATTGTGTGATAGATGTCTACCTCTAGTACAAATCCCATCGACTCACCTAATAATAATAAAGAGTCAAATATATTTTGGGAAGATTCACAAATTCCCGAGGAAGAACCGGAAGAGGAGGAACCGGAAGAGGAGGAACCGGAAGAAGAGGAACCGGAAGAAGAAGAGGTTTCGGAGGATGAAATATTAATACCTACAGTAAAACGATTAAATAAAAGGAGGAACCGGAAGAAGAGGAACCCATTGAGCACTTAATACATCATTTGTTGTACTCTTAACACATGTTCCATTAATAAAACCAAGTTTATTTTTAGTACCCAATGCAAGAAGCATTGATCTACTCCAAATGTTATAGTTTTATGTACCTTTAAGTTTTATAGAAATAATAGGTGTACCAGAAGTTGTAGCACTTGGATGCAGATATAAAGGGTCACCAAAATCAAGTTTATTGATTAAGGTTACGGATGAGGCAGCATCACCCCCATTATCCCCCATATTATCAAGAAAAAAATTAAACATACAAGATCAGATGAACAAGAAGACTCAAATAACAAGTAGCAGATAAGAACAAACAAGAAAGAAACAGATAACAAACAAGAATTGAAATTCACAACTTAACTGTACTTGATCAGGTTTTCACCAATCTCAAAGGATTGGGATCAAGAGTTAGGCACATGGTTGTAAATTTTAACAATAAAAGATGAAACACACAATCATAGAAATAAGAAGGGTTTAGATGTAACCAACCAATCAAAAGTGATTGATGATGCAGCGAAAGACATATGAAAAAGCAGAAGAAAACTAACCAAAACCCTAATTTGAGAAGAATTAGGGTTTTCAATATCAGCTAGTAGATCCAATGAATAATCACCCACAAGAACACAATCGAACCCAAACAGACTTGAAACAAACACCAGATTATCCAGATTCAAAGAAATCACACCAACAACAAAGAAACCCTAATATCGACTAAAAAGTCACGTTTTCGCCCCGGTATTGAGGCTCAAAAACAATAAAGTTTCAAGATTTATTGCCAAAATACCCGCTTTGTCAGAAAAATTGAATATTAAGTGATTACGAAGATGGTGCAAAAAGAATCAAGAGAATCGGAGCTAAAATGAAGATTCTAGAGCGAAAACGGTGAAAGACGAGAAACCAAGTTACGATCAAGGTAATCAAGTTACGATCCAGTAAAAACAGCAAACCAGGGCAGGCTATACGGCTTACCAGTGTGAAAAACGACCTGCCATACGGCCTGGGAAAACAGCCATGTAAGACAGCTTGCCAGCCCAAACGACCATGTAAGACGGCTCGCCAGCCCAAACGGCCTGGCTATACGGCCTTCCAGCAGTATGCAGGCAATTTTCAAGACTATTTAAAGGGCTTTTGTCATCCATTTTTACACACTTCAATTCACTTCTCTCTCTCTCTCTCTCTCTCTCTCTTTCTCTCTTTCTACAATATTAGTCGTACTTTCAAGGTCTTCGACTCCGTGCGGGAAACCTAGTACCCGGAGAAGAATGCCGAAGATTGTATTAGGAGCGGTCTGGAGTTTGAAGTTGTCACTTTTGTATTCGAAACCCGTTTAATTTACTAGTACTTCTATCCGTTGTCTTTATATGATGTCTTTCATTATTATGCTTTGTGATATTGTTGCCATGATTAGCGAGTAGTTATATTTAGTGTATGCTATGATGTAGTCAGTTATAATGCCGAAATAATATTATGGTTTGAGTATGTTGTCGAGATGCTTTACGATTATGCTTTAAACTCAATCGCTTTTTCAACTAATAAAACGTAGTTATCGGCTCTGTTATTGGGAAGTCGCGAACCCGATTCATATTACACTATCTTTGTCACCCCTTGGTAAGAGAAGTCTATCGAATACAATGTAAGTTTGACTGAGGCACACCGGTTGCAGTAAGTCCACCGAGCCTTGGATTCCGACTGAGGACTCTTTCGTAGTGAAACATCTAACTAGACCCCTAGTACATTGTCGGTCCTAGACCATGCTATTGTAGTCACCAAGCATATAAACTTCGTACGTGCATGCTGAGCACAACGGTTATTTGAGGCTGTACCTCTGCTAAGTAAGGCCATGGAACCCGGTCAGTGCTGATTAGTACACTTCACCATAACGCAGTCTCAAGAATTGCACTCCGCTTGAGGGATTCTTAGTTAATTAAGGAAATATTTGTTTAAACATATAAAGGATTGGACCGTTAGGATAACCCAACGTGTTCATGGAAGTCTGATGTTATGCGAGGTGTATACGAAATAGTTATATTTATACTACGAAATACTATTAAATATGATACAATTTTACACAAGTTATTTATTTATTATTAGAGTGGATATACCTAAACCTTGCTACAATACTATAGGCAGTGTACCTAATCGTACAGTAGTGTAGTTTTTAGTAAGTCCGGTTCGTTCCGCAGGGAGCTAGCTGAGTCTAACGTTATATATATTTTAAACTATATTTGTATATATATATATATATATATATATATATATATATATATATATATATATATATATATATATATATATATATATATATATATATATATATATAAGTAATATTATTATTATTATAAAAGGGGGTTTTTGTGATGACCCGGGAATTTCCGACCAAATTTAAACTTTAATCTTTATAAGATTCCGACACGTTAGGCAAAGTCTATTAAACCGAGTCTCAAAATGTTGGAACTATATTTAACCATTGTCTGTTCCCGACGATTCACGAACAATTATTTGTAAATAGATATGTGTGTATGTATATTAAAAATAAATATTAAATGATTGTAATACTCGTTGGATGTTTCGATTATTATTAGAGAAGTTTAATTCGAACTTATATGATTTTAAGATAAACAGTGATCCGAAAATGAGTTCTATAAATTTTAGGCTTACTAAAAATGTATTTAGGATCTAATTATTAAATTTTAATACTTTTTATATTTAACCCCAAAAATGAGAGGGACAGTTGATGTAAAATTCATTTAACAAATTAAGAATCGAATTTTATACCATAACGATCAAAATAAATAAATATAGTTAATCTAAAAATATGAGATTTTCGGAGGACTTTTTGTCCGCCACTGATTAACATCGGGGCCCGATATCCTTTACGAATTTAAACTGTCGGCATATATTAATCAATTATAAAATAGTGTTTATCTTAGGAACACGTTTTATTATCATATATTATTTATTATATTATTTTATTTATTATTATATTATATAGTACATATTTCTGTTATCAATTACTATCCGTGATAATTGGATTATGATTGAGGAATACTGTTTAAATCATTTATGAGATATTATATCTCACCATGTATATTCCAATTATATTAGATCATCTCTCCGACCTAAAAACCTCAACACCACCGTTACCTTCTCGTTTGCTGTTTAGGATCACCAACAAAACCATATTTCACCACAATTACCATCACTCACCATATTCTATCATCAACTTCTTCCTTCGGTCATATTGAGCGGTCATATTGAACAACCGAGAACACCATCATATATACACCCTCCTTATGTCCACGGTCACCCTCAACCATCATAAACCAACCACCAATCTTTACTTACTACAACTACTGCAAACTGTTTTTGTTGCTATGTTGTGGTTGAACCAAGACGAAACCAAACACCATATTACACCAAACATGAAACTAGGGAGCTGTTGTACTAATCGGTTTCATCTATGAGCCAAGACAACCACCATCATCTCACCCCTATCAACCCAACATTACCACTTTTGACCAACGCCACCACTTGCTATTTATATATTTTTTTTTCTGATCAACACCTCAAACCCGCCACCACTAGCAAACCGTGAAACACCACCTCGGGCCACAAACGACTACCCTCTTACACCATGTACAACAACCCTACCACCGTCACATTGCTACTACTATGAACGTGTTTCTGTTTCTTCGTTACCCTCAACTTCTCCCCCTCTTTCATCCTCTCTTGCACTTCAACAGATTTTTGTTGTTGTTCTCTCGTAAACCCTCACCACTCAACCACGAAACCACTATCACTTTAAACCCATTAACCTTCTATTTTGTTTCGCTACTACTACTGTATCATCGCTGTTTCTGTTTTACTTCATGAAACCACAAACCTGCAAAGACCCATCGTCCCTACTGCAATTACTTTGCTGTCATTTTTTTTTTTAGAAACGAAAAGAAAAAGAGATAAGATAATGAAGACAAGATGATTATGATGCTACCACTGCACGTATTTTTTTTTTATTACCTTTTTGTCGACAAATTACAAAAAGTAATAACCACTTATGCAAGTTGGTGGATTATTGTTGTTGTCAATTTTCGGTGGAGCCTGGCATGGACAAAACACACGCACGAACATTTTTTTTTACTGGACTTTGTCATGGTGGATGGGCTAAGGGTTTGTACTTTGGCCCGTGACTTATTGGGCTTTTATTGGACCGAAAAATATACATGTTTGCTATTGGGCCGTGGTATTCTTTATTGGGTATCCTAGTTGGGTCGAAGCCCAATTTAGATGAGGAAGTTTATGATGAAGGCGATGATCAACTGCTGCTACATTTGTTGTTCTTGTCCGCTGCTATAATTTTTCTTTTTATCGAAAGCAAGATGATGAACATGGATGTACATGATACATGATGATGAAGAAGGAAATATGTCAAGATAGATATATATATATTACATAGTAATTTATCCGGGTTAAAACAGATAAAATGAAACAGACGAATGGTTTAAGTGAAAGTCAGATTAATGAGAGGTCGTGGGTTCAAGACTAGGCAGTGGGATTTTATTTTTTAAAAGCTTGGTTTCAAAGGTAGTCTTATTTATTATTATTATTTTTATTATTACTAGAATTAACATTATTATTACTTTTATCATTATTTTTATTATTACTATTATTATTATTATTTTTACAAGTATTATTATTTTTATCATTATTAATATTACTATTATCATTATTATTATTAAAAGTAACATTATTATTAAAGTTATAATTATTATTAAAATCATCATTTTTATTAAATTTATCATTTTTACTATCATTATTATTAACAACAACATTATTATTAAAATTATCATTTTTTTTATCATTAGAATTATTATAATTATCATTATTACTTATATAATAATATATTTAATGGATATAACATAACTATATTAATATTTTTTTTAATAAATACTAAATATTTATCTAAGGTATGGAAAATAAATATAATTAATTAAATTATTATTAAAACAAATAATTTACTAAAATAACAATTAATAAGAATATATGAATTTGTTCGATTACATTTATGTATGTTAATATATATAAAATTGATATAGGTTCGTGAATTCGAGACCAACCCTACACTTGTTCAATGACGTCATATGTATTTTTACTACAAAATACAGTATTGTGAGTTTCATTTGCTCCCTTTTTAATTGCTTTTGCAATATATATTTTTGGGCTGAGAATACATGCGCTGTTTTTATAAATGTTTACGAAATAGACACAAGTACTTAAAAATATATTCTACGTTGAGTTGTACCACTGGCATACTTCCCTGTAGCTTGGTAACTACTATTTACATGTGGTATTGTAAACGCGAATCTTGTTGATAGATCTATCGGGCTTGACAACCCCAACCGGACTGGATGACCAGTATTCAACGGTTGCACAGTACTTCGTTTCATTACTACACTTGGTATAGTGTAGGGAGATTTCATAATAAAGGGAATATGTGACGTTGATTAAATGTTAAGTATGGTTACCAAGTGCTCAACCACTTAGAATGCTTTACATACACTTGCGAATGTATTATGTTTATGATAACAGAAATCTTGTGGTCTATTAATATATTGAAATGATCGTTATGATAAACCTATGAACTCACCAACCTTTTGATTGACACTTTTAAGCATGTTTATTCTCAGGTACGAATTAAGTCTTCCGCTGTGCATTTGATCAATTTAAGGACATTACTTGGAGTCGATCATCGCAATGGGACCAAATGTTGATGACTTCGTCCAGGTGGATTAGGACGGGTCGTTTCAGTTTTTACCGTTTAATTACCGGTTTGTCGATTTTATGTCTTAAGTCACAATTAAAACCTAATGTAAAATATTAAAAATAAATATAACTTAATTTAAAGCGTAAATTAAATGACGATAATTAAAGTGCGATAAATTAAAGTGCGTTAAATAAAATGACGATAAATAAAATTGCGATGATTAAAAAGTACGATAATTAAAATGACGATAAATAAAATTGCAGTAAATAAAAGTGCGATGAGATATAAAATAAAGGAATTATGCATATTTAAACTTCCGTAACCATGATGTTTGACGTGTTGATTTTAATTTATTACCATATGTTAATTGTCCTTTGTCCTGGATTATTCGATATGTCCATCTGATTTTTGTCCATAACAGTCCATCAGTCATAAATATAAAGTGCGAGTGTCCTCGTCAAGTTATCCTTATACCCTGAAGATAAATATTCCAACTAATTGGGGACTTAAACTGTAATAAGGTTTTAATACATTGTTAATGATTACACCAGGTTATCGACTGTGTGTAATCCAAGGTTTTAATACTTTATTAACAATTACACCAAGTGTCCTTGTATGTAATCCACCCCTGTTTTAATGAGTCCATTGACTATTAATCCATTCCCGTGTCCGATTAAATGAACGATTATTAGTATTTATAAATATTCCGCCCATCGTGTCCGATCGAGTGTATATGGTTATTTATAGATACGTCAAATTGTAAATCTCTATATTAAATTAACGAACTATCATTCAGTTAAACAAATATAAAGCCCATTAATAGTCCATAGTCCAATTTCCACAAGTGTCGGTCTTTTGTCCAAACCCCAATTATGGTACAAAGCCCAATTACCCCGTCTTTAATATTTAGCCCAACATCATGATTACTTCGATTTAAATAAGCATAATAATAACTTAGCTACGAGACATTAATTTAAAAAGGTTGAACATAACTTACAAGGAGTATTAATAGCGTAGCGTTACACGGACAGAATTTCGACTTACAAACTTACAACATTCGCTAACATAACCTTATTATTAAACTTTAATATTAAAATTATAATATAAATTTAAATATATATTTTGAGAGTAAGAGATAGAAAAAGATGTACATAACTCGTCCGAAAAACTGACTTTTTATAGAACCTGGCCAGCTACAGTAACTCATGCGAGTGCATGAGTTTTGTGCCTTCTGGCCATGCGATCGCATGGCCAGCTGTTCCAGCTCACATTGAGTTTTAAACGGGGGCTGCGCGTATTTATTTAATATATAATATAATATATATAATTTTATATAATTAATTATATATTATATTATATTCTTGTGCATTGTTGACTTGTAATTTTAGCTCCGTTGCGTCGCGCGTTGATAGTTGGTTCATGTCCCCGTTCCGGATTTTTGAACGTCCTTTCGTACACGGAGATATCTTGTACTTTGCATTCCGCGGCTCGTACTCTTGTAATTTTTAGACGTTTCTCATCAATAATTCGAACCACTTGGATTGTACTTTGTACTTTTTAGCTTTTTGATCATTTGCGTCTTCAAATCGTCGTTTTCTTGTTTTGTCTTCGCACTTATTTATTTAAACGAATATTACATAAAAATAGAACAATTACAACTAAAAGCTTTACATATTAGAAGGATTTTGTGCCTAAATATATGTTCATTTGGAGCACTATCAAATATCCCCACACTTGAACGTTGCTTGTCCTCAAGCAATACAGAACTTGAAATTAAATCACACTTCACTCGAATCACTTTTTTATTCTCACACTTTATACATCAGAGATTTTGATACGGCGGTATAAACAATGATAGTAACAATGTGGTTTACAGTCCCACATGACTTATAAAATTTAGATCCTTAAGGAAATTGGATTTTTATGAAAACATTTGATCTTTTGAAAATTCATTCTAGCTTTTACCCTAGATAAGTTTTCCGGAATAAACCTTCACCAGTGTTGCAAAATGTTTTTGTGGGTTTGTGAGTTTCAGATTTTTTTTTAAAATTTTAGCTCAAAACTTGCGGTTTTGTGTCACCCACTTGCTAACCTTGTATTAGGAAAACAACATGTCCAGTATACTTGTTCCGTATATTACCTTTCGGTAAACTACCGTCCGATTGTAAAGGAAAGCGATGAACAAGCAACTGTTAAGGCAATGTCCCATGACATGCAGATAATTATGGTCAAAAATGTGTCGGATGTAATTACTATCCTTTGTAGGAGAAATAGTAAAGACCACCCTATAATTTTTCGGTCTGGCACAAGGTCCTGTCTCTGACCATGCTATGCAACCACCGTTCTTACGGTTGACACCCGATTTGGTTCAGGTGACCTAATGAATTCCGATGAATTCCTAGGATTTTACGTTCAATGGTAATGAACGCATTGAAAATAGGTTTTCAGAAAATAAATCGGTTTGTAATTTTGATCAAAATATTTTCTCGTTCAAGCTCGATTTTAGATATCATTGAATTCCATGAGTTTGTAATTCTCAATCTTTAAAGTTAATCTCAAGGATTGAGTAATATCAGGCTTAAAAGCTGATTTTAATCTTTAAGGAGATTATCCTTTCTGGGGGTCTGATTCATTAGTCTTATCAAGCTAATTTGCACGGCGCCCTCCCCATTTTATGAGACAGATCCTCTCATGGTTAGGATAAGTCTGACCACTTGGCAACCCTGTTTAATGCTGAGGTCCGTGGATTTCCTGCTGATTTTAGAGATGACTTTTCTAGATTTTTCGTCAACCTACAGCTGGTCTGGACGACAACTTCCTAACCTAAATCAAGAAGCGCGTGTCTTTTTCGGAAGATTTACTTCCTTTTAATGATGGAATTGATTCATCGTGTAGATCCATCTTTCTTTCAAATGTATTACAATAAATCGGGTAAAACTGATTAGTTTAGTCCAAAGCAAAAGTACCTGCAATAATCTTGTACAAATATGTGATATATGTTTTGAAGAACTTGGTAAATTCTTCCCACACTTAGCTTTTATTTATTCTTTTCTTTGCCTTTTTATTCTCCTTTATTCCATTTTAAATGAATTCAAGCGTTTTGGGTTGTTTCTCCATTTATGTTCTCTCCGAGGTAATAATAATTTCGGTATTATCACCTAGTTTTATCGTTCATAAATATGTATAAACATGATTTTGAATTCATTTAGTTGAAATTTTTCAAATTTTCACAAAATTTGGCAATTAAACTAAGTGTAAACCCGAGAGAATTTATAACCCTTCCCCACACTTGAGATCATGCAATGCCCTCATTTGCATGAAATTAAACTATAATTATAAATTCATAAGGGTAATTAGTGTAGATAAGTGATTAAAAATACCGAGTTTGCAAACATATTATTTTATATCACATTTGATATTTTGCATCTTGTCGTCAAAATTAGTAGCTTTTGCTGAATTTTAATGTCAGTCTTTGAAAGTGCGCTGTTTTACCCTGTTTTATACATAAACTACAAACATATAATATATATATATATATATATATATATATATATATATATATATATAATAAAACCTTTATTTATTCAAATAATTTAAATGAATAATTTTTTAAAATTTTATGTCCTTTTACTTTAGGTAGTTTCGGTATGTTTACCTAGTCCGTCCTCGACAAAATTTAAAATTTGTCATTTTTAAAGCGTTTGTTTTAAAAGCAAAGATTTTTGGGTTTTTTAATTTTTTTTTGTATACTTTAGATCAATAATATTAAAAATAATGATAACAAAATTTTTCGTCCCGTCTTTGGGTAAAGCAATTTCGGATCCATGACCTAGTCTTCAACTTACGATGAATTTTAGAAATCATTTTTTTAAACTTAATGAAATAAAGTAAATTTTATTTTTAAATTCACAAAAAATATTAAATTTAAAAATGCATATAAATTTCATATAAAACCTATAAAACAAAAAATTTAGAATGGGGGGAGAAAACTAGTTCTTTAGTGTCTGCTAGTGGAAAAGACCAATCGGATTCTATTCTCGGAACTATACGAAAACAGAACAACTAACTCTAGACATCATTTTCTTTTTAGAACATTTGAATCTCCCCACACTTAGGTAGCTGTGGTGTCGAAATTGTGATTAATTTCATCGTCAATTTCTCTTGAACCATAATCAATTTGCATATCTGTGACTTTTGCTTTAAGCCGTTGGTCGGATTCCTGTGTAATATCCACAAATTCAACTAGTTTTGCCTTTTCTTTAGGCGATAGATTGGATACTAACCAGCTACATAACTTAAAGTTCCCCTTGGTTCTGGCATCACGAATCCGTTTAATAAGTTTTTTCATTGAACTATTAATAACGGGGTCATTTAATTTCGCATCAACAACGGGGTTCTTTGTTATCAAGTCATCATTAGGTGTTACTTCATATTTCCCACACTTAGGCGTTTTATTATTGTTAAGCACTACCGTTGGAGTTGGTAAAACAATATGCTCCTTACCAATCATTTTTGTTGGTTCAACGGTTTTGGTTGGTGGAGATTTAGCCTTTTGACTCACAAAGGTGATTGATTTTTCATCATTACTAAGTGTCATTCTACCCTCTTTTACATCAAATAACGCCCCGGTGGACGCTAAGAATGGTCGACCTAAAATTAGAGGAACGTTTGAGTCCTCTTCTATGTCAATGACAATAAATTCGACTAGAAAGGTTAAATTACCTACTTGAACGGGTAGGTTGTCAGCAATTCCAACTGGGTGCCTAATGGTTTGATCAAAGAGTCAAACACTCATTTCCGTTGGACTTAGCTCACCTACTCCTAATCTCTTAGATAATGAAAGAGGCATAACACTCACACTCACACCTAAATATGCTAGTGCATCATACATGACACAATCACTAAGTAGACAAGGAACAATAAATTCACCCGGATCACCCAACCTTGCTGGAGGTTTTGGTGGAACTGTCTTCACCGGGTTTATTTTTACGGTTTTTGTTTCTTGTACTTTCTTATTCTTCTTCTTCTTTCCCGAGGTATCACAAACTTTATTACCTATTACTTGCTCATACTCAACTCCTTTTTCTTGGAAACATGATGGGTGGTCTGTATGGTGCCACCACTGGCTTTACATACTCGGGTGGTGGTGGTGGTGGTGGTGGTGTTGTAACTTCTTCATTTTTACTCACATCAAAAACCTTCCCATCTTCTGATGCTGGTTTTTCAGAATTTGTTGAAACCATATTAACATTCTCATTCCGAGGATTTACTTCAGTATTACTCGGTAGCTTTCCTTGTTCCCTCTCACTCATCATGATAGCAAGAGTACCTATGTGTTTTTCTAGATTCAGAATGGAAGCTTGTTGAGTTCTTAATGACTGATCAAACCTCTCATTCGTTTGGGTTTGAGATGTAATAAATTGTGTTTGAGATTCCATTAGCTTTGCCATCATTTCTTCTAGATTTGGCTTTTTCTCTTCGGTTTGTTGTGGTGGTTTATACAAGCCAGGTCTTTGTTGATTGAAAGTGTTGTTTTGAGTTGGTTGGTTATTTGGACCTTGTTGGTTATACGAGTTATTGTTGGGTCCATTTGGATTGTAAAGAATGTTTTAATTTCGATTGAAGTTTGGCCTTGGCGGTTGATAATTATTTTGATAATTATTTCCCGGCCTTTGGTTCATGTAGGAAACATTCTCACGTTGTTCCATCGTTTGCTCAATGTGACAATCTTTTGTTAAGTGTGGTCTACCGCATTGCTCACAACTAGGGATGGCAATGGATCGGATATGGAGCGGGTGATGCCGTATCCATATCCATATCCATTTAGTTTTTGTTCATCCATATCCATATCCATTTAGTTTCAGGTCATCCATCCATATCCATATCCAGTGGATTAAGCGGGTTAATGAATATCCAATGGATATTATAAAAATATTACGATTTTTTTTTATATGCGATTAAAATAAAAATTTAGTATATCAGAAATAAACATAACATGACATATCTAAAATCTACCCATAAGAATGTGTAATATTTGTTGAAGATATAACAAAATTTATTAATTTTACTATAAAACATGGATTATGAAAAATTAAATATGAAATTTGCAAGTTTATTTTATTAGATATGCGTGCTTTATTGTAATATATTATAGTTATTTCATTAAAAGGTTTAAAGTAAAATATAAATCTAACGATAAATGAACTTGTAATAGTAAATATGTAAGCATATATCTATATTTATGTATTTGTATATGTTTTCGGGTGGTAATGGATATATCCATGGATGAAACTTTTCATCCATGTCCATATCCATATCCATTTAGGTTCATCCATATCCGTATCCATATCCATTTAGGTTCGTCCATATCCATCACGAAGCGGGTGGATCGGGTAGCCATTGTCATCCCTACTCACAACTGATTCGTATTGCGTGAATATCTTTAGTCATCTTTTCCATTCGTCTCTCGAAAGCATCTATTTTTGCGGAAACGGAATCAAAGTCATGGCTAGAATTAGCCGCTTTAGATGAACGAAAGATATCTTTTTCCTGGTGCCACTCATGTGAGTGGGAGGCTGTGTTATCAATAATTTTGTGAGCTTCAGTTGCGGTTTTCTTCATAATGGAACCACCAGCTGCTATGACGATGTCTTTTCGTGTAGTAATGTCACATCCTTGGTAGAATATTTGTACTATTTGATAAGTATCTAAACCGTGCTGAGGATATCCTCTCAACAACTTTCCAAATCTTGTCCACTCCTCATATAATGTTTCATTTGGCTTTTGCGTGAACGTAACAATTTCTCCTTGAAGTCACACGGCTTTAGATGCCGAAAAGAATTGTTTAAGAAATTTTTCAACTAAAACATCCCATGTGTCAATCGCCCCTTTAGGTAACAATTCTAACCAATCTTTGGCTTCTCCCTTTAAAGTCCAGGGAAATAACATGATATATATCTGTTCATCCTCCACTTCTCGGATTTTGAATAGAGTACAGATCCTATTAAAGGTTCGAAGATGTTCGTTTGGATCTTCTTTTGGCGTTCACTATATTGGCATTGATTAGTTACCATGTGTAGAATTTGTCCTTTGATTTCATAATCTGGCGCATTAATGTCTGGCTTAATAATGGCGTGTCCTTGGCCCGTGCGTGTGGCTCTCATTCGATCTTCCATACTTAGAGGTTCCGTTACTTTCATAATTGAAATTGTTGAATACGAATCATTAGAGGATTCTGATTTAACGGTTTGTGGTTCAGGAGGATTGATTAGTGGTTCTGGATCTTGGAATTGTCCTTGAATATCCTCCGGGTTTTCAATTTTGAAGTCGGGTTCAAAAAATGGATTATCGGGATTTTGAGTTGGAGTATTTGTTTGACTACATGATGATTCTAAAGAAAAATCAACGGCGATAATATTGGCTAGATGTCTTGATCGAGTTACAGGTGGTGAACGTATGAAAGGTGGTGAACGTTTTGCTCGATGCATTC